>NC_043709.1:112858589-112860651 GCF_006229205.1 Suricata suricatta
AGAGAGAGAGAGAGAGAGAGAGAGAGAGAGAGAGAGAATCTTAAGCAGTGTACATGCTCAGCAAGAAGCCCAATGAGGGACTCAATCCTGCAGCCCTGAGATCATGACCTGAGCCGTAATGAAGAGTGATATGTTCAACCTACTGAGCCACATAGACATCCCTGGGATTAAGCTACCTACCGTTCTCCCAATTTACCACCCTGGAAATTCCTCTTCAAGGCACAGTTCTGATTTTACTCTCCCCTTAAATATTCCAGGATGACCTCCACTATGTTTCCATAGCCATTGTTTTATATTTTAAAATCATAGTACTCATCACCGTATCACTTAACATATATATATATTTCCCCATTAGGCTGTTTGATCCTTCCTTGTAGCTCTTTATGTACCTAGCCCAGGCCTGGAGTAACAGCATGTCCTCAACAACAGCTATGCAGATGAATACTATTGATTATTCTCTTCTAAAACCAATGGAATTGGCTTTGGACCTAGCAAAATATTCACCAAGTAGCATTTTATTTTCTCACCATTGCAAGAATGGTCACAAATGAACCTAAAGCCACCTTAACCACTGGAATAGAGATGCTGTGGAAGAGCAATGACATAAAGAGGATAGGACAGAGATATTAAAGTCAGAGAGACTGAATGTAAGCATCATTTTCACTCTGCCACCTGAGAGCTGGAGAACTTTGCACACGTTACCTTCCTCACTAATCTTTAGCTTTCTGTTTTATAAAAATATAGAGACATTGTAAGTGCCAACTGAAATGATGTATAAGACGAGCTGAGCAAAGGTGTGGCATAATGCCTTGAATGAACCCAGTGATTGCCACTAAGACCCTTCTCCAGAAACTTGGTCCTGGGCTTGGGGGAAAGCTTATGTTGGAGGGGTAAAAGTGAAAATGTGTATCACTAACAAGAAATGTAATGCAAGGCTACACACAGGCACTAATTAAAGAAAAGCTATACCCAAGCATCTTATATAGAGGATCAAATTCATAATGCAAGACTTTATTTTGTTTAGCAGCTACACAATGACGGCATCTAGGTTTATGTTATGTGAATGTTTGTTTTGTTTAATTTCCAAAAAAGGCTTCTTTACTTTTTTCTCTGTAAATATGTTTTAATGTTTATTTATTTAATTCAAAGTGAAAGAGAGTGCACTTGCATGAAGGACAGAGAGGGGGAGGGACAGAGAAAGAGGAGAGAGAGAGAATCCATGCTGTCAGCACAGAACCTTACCCCAGGTTCAATCTCATGAACCATGAGATCATGACCTGAGCCAAAATCAAGAGTCAGACACTTCACCAACTGAGCCACCCAGGTGCCTCATAAATATTTTGATACATTTGGCTTCTAGTTTAAGGGAAGATAGTGTACAATAATATAATTATTTTATCAGATTCTCACAAGAGCCATATATATGTGTGTGTGTGTGTGTGTGTGCATATAATTTTTTCTTTATTTTAGAGAGAGCACAAACAGGGAGAGGTGTAGAGGCAGATAGACTCTTAAGCAGGCTCCACATTCAGCACAGAGCTGATGTGGGGCTTGATCCCATGATCCCGGGATCATGACCTGAGCCAAAGTCAAGAGTAGGATACTCAAACAACTAAGCCTTCAAGGCATGCCAAGAGCCTATATATTTTTTAAATATTAAGTTTTTATTACTTTTGAGAGAGAGAGAGAGGTGTGAGGAGTCGGGGAGGGGCAGAGAGAGGGAGACAGAATCTGAAGCAAGCTCCAGGCTCTGAGCTGTCATCACAGAGCCTGACATGGGGCTCGAACCCACAGACCTCGAGATCATAACCTGAGCTGAAGTCAGATGCTTAACCGATTGAACCACCCAGGCACCCCCCCAAGAGCCTATATTTTTAAACGAAGTATTTAGCGTAAGATTAAATAAGAAAATTATGATAAAGAAACTTTTTGAAAAAACTTTCACCATGCAAAAACAGACTTTTTCTTAGTCATACAGAAGCAAGAAATTTCCTTAATCACGAGCATGTTACCATGCTATAAGGTGCAAGTTGGTGAATTTATGATGTCTCTTTGTGAATCA
>NC_043709.1:112860751-112862876 GCF_006229205.1 Suricata suricatta
AGTATCTTATCATGGCTTTAATTTGGATTTCCTTATTTACTAATAATGCTGAGCACATTTTCATGAGCTTAGTGGGCACTCATATTTCCCTTTGCAAATTGCCTATTCTAATCTTTGTCTATTTTTTGTTTGTTTTTTTGTTATTGAGTTATAGGAATTATTTGCCTATTCTGAATATGTTTTGAGAATATTATCTTCTAGTTAATGGCTTTATTTTTCTCTTAAAATTTTTTATGCTTTTTATTTATTTTTGAGAGACAGAGAGAGACAGTGTGAGCATGGGAGGGTCAGAGAGAGAGGGAGATACAGGATCTGAAGCAGGCTCCAGGCTCCGAGCTGTCAGCACAGAGCCCGACGCAGGGCTCGAACCCATGAACCATGAGGTCATGACCTGAGCTGAAGCCAGACACTTAACTGACTGAGCCACCCAGGAGCCCCTTTATTTTTCTCTTAATGATGTCTTTTGATGAAATTTATAATTTGATGTAATCTAGTTTATGAATTTTTTTGTCGTTGGTTACCAGTGTTTGTGTTCTATACACTAGTTGCCTACATTAAAGTCATGAACATAGTCTTTTATAATTTATTTTAGAAGATTTATAATTTCAGCATTTATAGTTTGGCCTACAATCCACTTCAAAGTAATTTTGTTTGTAGTACAAGTGCAGGGTATAGCTCCAGCATCATTTGTTAAGAGGTATGTGTATCAAGTGTATGTATCCACACCCAAAATATGTATACGTGTATGTTTCTGTGTATGCATATATATCCAGTTGTTTCAGCATCACTTGTTAAAGGAACCTAAAGATTTATTCTGTTGGCTTTGCTGAAAATTAATTAACCCTACATGTGTAAATATACTTATGGGCTACCTATTTCTGTCTCATTTGAACTATTTGATTATTCTTACCCAAGTACCACCCTGTCTTAATAATTACTGTAGCTTTATAGTAAGTCTTAAAGTCAAGCATTTTGTCTTCCAAACTTATTTAATTTTCTAGACCCCTTTGACTATTCTGAGTCCTTTGTTTTCTGTAAAATTTTAAAATAAATTTGTTTATTTCTATAAAATTAATTCTAGGATTTTTATTGGTATCACATTAAATTTATAAGTAAATTTAGGAAGAATTGGCATATTAGCAATACTGAAACTTCCAATATTTGAAGATGGCTTATTTATTTGGTTTGTTTGTTTGGATGTTTGTTTTTCACACTGTACAGCCCCCTCCAGTGCTCACAGCCTAACAGTCAGGAGGTTCAAGGCTGCATGCTCCTCTGGCATGAGTGTACGATAAGAGGCACACAGAGAAGTGCCCACCATTAATCCATCACTGTGTGCGAAGACAGTTTATTTGTGTACTTTTTGAGGTATCCTTTATTTTATCTCATGAAGGCTTTATACTTTTTATTGTGGAGGTCTTGTCTTACTTTTGTTAAATACATTAAGTATTTTATGCTTTCTAAGGATATTGAAAATTACATTAATTTTTGTCCTAATTAGAGTATTCTAGTTTTTAAAAATACAATTGATTTTTGTTTATTGACACTTTATCCTGCCATTTGCCTGAAGTTACTTATTATAATAAAAGGTAAATAGTCCCAATTCCAAGAATATGCATCAGGAATGCAGTAAGGAAATATGCAGAGATATTGACAAAAAGTATATGTAAGAATATTTGTAGGAAAATGGATGGACCTTGAGGGTGTCATGCTAAGCGAAATAAGTCAGGCAGAGAAGGACAGATACCATATGTTTGCACTCATAGGTCTAACAGGAAATTTCCAGAATGATCTAGCTTCAAGAAAAGCAAGCAGTTAGTAGTGCTTCAGAAAAATTGATTCAGTATCTAATGGATAGCTGATACCTGTCACAACACAGCATTTTACATACTATTAAGTGAAACTGCAATACAATCTAAGTTTATGTTGGGAGTGTTTGCTGTATAATTGGATTTAATGAAATGTTTAGAGGTGCAGTAGGCATGACTTTGAGTAGATAATGAAAGAAAATGCAAAATGCTTATTGATTCATGATGTGGTTTCATCTTAGCTTGGGCAAACCATGCAGTATTTAATACATAGTAGCAGAATATTTACTATTGAAGCTTGAAAAGATGTGAGTTCT
>NC_043709.1:112862976-112867048 GCF_006229205.1 Suricata suricatta
AAAGGAATTCCAAGGAATGTTGTACTCAAAGTAAATGTCCCTGATCAGTACTTAAGATCCTTTAAGGATGCTTGGGTGGCTCAGTCCGTTAAGCACCCAACACTTGATTTCAGCTCAGGTCATAATATGATAGTTCATGGGATTAAAGCCCCTGTCTAGATCTACACTGACAGCATGAAGCCTGCTTGGAATTCTCTCTCTCCCTCTCTGTCTGCCCCTCCCCCCTCAAGATAAATAAACAAGCTTAAGCAAAATAAATAAAAGGGGTTAAAAACTAAAGAGTATTTAAAGAAACTTTAAAAAATGAAACCAATAAAGGCAGTCATTGTGGGAAAACAAAGAAAAAATAGGGAACAACAGAATTGAAAAACAAATACAGCAAACATCAGCTCTCTTGTTGAAAACTGCCTGCCGTTTGCTTTGTTTTGTTTTAAAGATTAAGTAAGAGTAATTTGGATTACTGGTAAAATAGAAAATAGAACTTCCCTCCTGTAACCTGAGAACAACCTATACTTTCCATAGGCCCCAGTGTCAGATCACATTTTTTATAGCTGCAGGCTAGATCATTTTTTTGTGGCCTGAGGGAACCCTCAATTTCCCTCTCCTTTCTGTTTGCTGTGTAAGCTCAGTTGACATGGACCAGATTCACATCCAAAGTCAAACTTTACTTGATCCAGGACCTCCAAAATCAAATCAGTCTATCAAATGTAGAGTATAAGGCATATTTGCTTTCTGTTTCTCAAACCTAGAATTAAAATTATTTTAAAATATAAATAAGCATATGTGTTGCCTGACTACTGTCAATACTATTTAGAAAATGTATCAATTTCGTTCAATTTTTTTGTTTACATTTTGGTGATTCTAATTTTACAAATAAGAAAACCTCAAAAATTCATTGTATTAAGTTCCAAAATAAGCCGTTCCCTTACAGGTCACTTTAGAAGAAACAAATTTGAATAAGAATAAAAGTTCATGCTTTACTTTAAAAAAATTTTGTAGAGAAATTTTAGAATAAAAAAATGTTAAAGACAAAGTTCTATATGATGTCCTTTAGAAACTAGAGTTTAGGAAATAACTGATTATTGTTTCTCCCCACAAGAAGAATCAGAAACACGAAACTAAATTTGTTCTGTCTTCACTATACTGCAACACTTCGTGAAACCGAACAGCCTTCAAGAAATATCACTCCTCCAATCGCATGTTCATTCACAGAAATTTCATTTGTTTGATATTAATTATGCTACTTGACCTCTTGTCTAATTTATAACCCAACACTATAGTCCTTTTATAGTCCTTTTCCCCCCCGAAGCATATTACATGCATTAAATTTGCTATACTTAAAATTTATGTGGACAGGTCTTCTTATAATCCTGTCATCATGCAGTAGAACATCATAAGAACAATGAACTTATAACCTTTTATCACTCAAGATAACAGGTAAAATGTCAGAAAGTTGACAAACTATTTTGGTGTTTTAAGAAACTAAATTGTGTTGTTTCCATGGTTTTGTGTGGAACAGAATGGACCAATATATAGAAAATACTGTTTCATTTGCATTTGGATTGGTTTAGGTTCAGAATGCAAAATAGATGACAAATATATACAAGTCAAATTTATAACAGCCTAGCCAAGTGAAAAATTTTTGTGGAAGGTAAGATTCACTGTTGACTATGTAGCATGATTATTAAAGTTATTATGGCTGTGTAACAAATTACCCTAAAACTCCATGACATAAAACATATATTATGGGGGCACCTGAATGGCTCAGTTGGTTAAGTGTCCGGCTTCAGCTTAGGTCACGATCTCACGGTTCGTGGGTTCGAGTCCCGCGTTGGGCTCTGTGCTAACAGCTCAGAGCCTGGAGCCTGTCTTCAGATTCTGTACCTCCCTCTCTCTCTGACCCTCCCCTGCTCACGCCATCTCTCCCTGTCTCTCAAAAATAAATAAAAACATACAAAAATTTTAAAAACATATTATGTTTATATTTTTTGAGGGTAAGGAATTCAGACAAGGCATAACATGTAAGACTTATCTTGATCCATGATGTTCAGGGCCTTAACTTTGTAGATTTGAAGACAAAAGACCAGAATAATCTCTAGGCTTACTTACCTGTCTGGCAGAGGATGCTGCTTGTTGGAGTCTGTCCACATGGGCTTCCTTGCAGTATGATGGCCAAGTTCTCAAGGGAAGCATCCCGAGAGGGAGAGAGAGAGAGAAAGAGAGAAAGAGAGAGAGACGACCATCAATCTTTATCCTTAATTTAATGGCCTGCCCTTTAAAGACGTAAGCCTACCCTGGTTTAATGGACATAGATTCTTCAGGTGTGTTTCTTTTTACTTTTTAATTTGAATGTAGTTGACACAAAATGTTACATTAGTTTCAGATATACAGCAAAGCAATAAGACACAATTATTCATTATGATGTGCTCATCACAAGAGTAGCTGCATTCTGTCACCATACAATGCTATTGGCTATATTCTGTATGCCATTTCCCCTTATGTCATATTCATTCCATAACTGGAAGTTTCAATCTCCCACTCTGCTTCATCCATCTTGCCCATCCTCACATGCTCCCTCCTCTGGCAACCATCAGTTTGTTCTGTGTATTTACAGGTCTGATTCTGTTTTCTGTTTGTTTGTTTATTTAGTTTTATTTAAGTTCCACATATGAATGAAATCATACGGTATTGGTATTTGTTTTTCTCAGTCTAACTCACTTAGCATAAAATCTTCTAGGCCTATTCTTGAGAGCATAGCAAAGTTCTAAAAGAGCACAGGAAATATTCCGGTGTCCATTCTTGGAAAGCACAAGTAGCAAACACTTACCAAGATACAGTGGGTTCGTGAGACACATGAGTGGTTCAATCTGTTAAGTATCAGCTTCTTTTTTTCTTTTAACTTTTTTAATGTTTTATTTATTTTTGATACAGAGAGAGAAAGAGCATGAGAGGGGGAGGGGCAGAGAGAGAAGGAGACATAGAACCGGAAGCAGGCTCCAGGCTCTGAGCTAGCTGTCAGCACAGAGCCTGACGCTGGGCTCGAACCCACAAACGTGAGATCTGACCTGAGCTGAAGTCGGAGGCTTAACCAACTGAGCCACCCAGGCGCCCTGTGGTATCAGATTCTTGATTTCAGCTCAGGTCATGGTCTCACAGTCATGAGATTGAGCTCTTTGGCAGACTCCGCACTCAGTGGAATCTGCTTTAGATTCCCTTTCTCCTTCTCTCTCTGCCCCTCCCCTACTAGTTCCCTCTCTCTCTTTCTCTATCTCTCCCTCTCAAAAAAAAAAAAAAAAAGATATAGAGAATTCCTATAACTCCAAAAAGTTTTCTTATGTCCCTCCAATCCATTCCAACCCACCACCTCCCCATAAATGACTACTTATATATTGAAACTTCATTAATTTTGCTTCTAAAATTTCAGGCAAATGTAATAATTCAGTCCTTATTTACTCCTATTTGTCTTTTATGTCAGCTTCATAATATATTTCATATATCTTATC
The DNA here is from genome assembly GCF_006229205.1 of Suricata suricatta. Classification (NCBI taxonomy): domain Eukaryota; kingdom Metazoa; phylum Chordata; class Mammalia; order Carnivora; family Herpestidae; genus Suricata; species Suricata suricatta. Next base: position 112,866,480 of record NC_043709.1, read on the forward strand.
TATCTTACATATAGAAGTTTTTTTTCTTTTTAGCACCAAGAAGTATTCCAGTGAATACAATTTTTTAATCCATTCTCCTGTAAATGGACATTTGAGATCTTTCCAGTGTGAGATTTGTGAGAAACGATGCTATGAATATTCTTTACAAGTCCTCTTGTAATCACATATTTTTATTTTTTTCAGGATAAATATCTAGAAGAGTAATTATCAGAGTCATAGAGTAGGTATATATTTAACTATATAATAAACTGTTAAACCATATTCTGTAGTAGCTTAACATTTTAGAAAAACACCAGAAATGTATCTTCACCCACATTTGTGGCCAGTCTTTTTTCCTTCCTAATTTCAGCCACTCTAGTGGATGCATAGAAGTATCTTATCATGGCTTTAATTTGGATTTCCTTATTTACTAATAATGCTGAGCACATTTTCATGAGCTTAGTGGGCACTCATATTTCCCTTTGCAAATTGCCTATTCTAATCTTTGTCTATTTTTTGTTTGTTTTTTTGTTATTGAGTTATAGGAATTATTTGCCTATTCTGAATATGTTTTGAGAATATTATCTTCT
>NC_043709.1:112867148-112917131 GCF_006229205.1 Suricata suricatta
GATCACCACTGATAAGATGGATAAATTGGAGGCTGGATATAATCAGACTAATATTTACCTGGAACAAGCTCTAACAGAGAATCAGCCTTTAGCCTTCTGAACAACAATTAGATCCAGCTCATTCCATTTCCCTATAAATTAATCCAAACTGATCTGAATGCATTCATTTCACAGAGGCGATTTCCCAGTTACTTGTGCTGGAAGTAAACCAAACCTCTCCACTTTGAGGAATGTTCAGTTGGTAACGTCCAGAGTAAAAAGCTTCAGTTTACAGACCTCACACCAAGTGATTACACAAGTGAGACATGTACATCAATCCTCCCCACCACCGTCATCCAAGTAGGCTGTTGGGTTTTGTCACTTTGCTAAGTGCTGACTTCAGATCCCATTTGTAAACTGCAATGCACCAAGTATACTTTGCTGATACTTTTGGAGTTGCTGCTACTGGTTTAAATATTAGGGTCAATTTTTTTTCCAGTGTAACCTATATGGTTTGTATCACTGTGTTCATTATTTTTAGTAGTGGTGGTAGAGATCGCACTGCCAGAGGGGAGAGTAGAAGCAGGAGGAGGAGTGGCAGCCATCTTCACTTCAGCACCTAGAAAATAGACGCCAGGTGAGGAGTTTCACATCGATCACTAATAATCCCAAATAAGTTTGGCAAGATTATTTTGCCATATTTGTTTTATTGATGAAAAAACTGCCAACTGATTTGAGTCTGTCTTTCAAACAACTCCATATCCCAGATTCCTTTTAATTCTTAAAACTGGCTACATACTAATAGCAGCTCCATAAATACTGGGTAGTCATAAACCTATATCTGACTTTCATGAACATAGGCAGAGAATTCTAGAATTTTGCAGAGATTATAAAGGATCCTGCTCTATCCTCCGGATACTTTCTTGACCTTTTGCATGATCTGAGGTCTTTTCAGGTTATGTTTGTGTGTTTCATTGTGTAATAAATTTTTCTAGTGGCCTCTGTGGGCCTCTTCTCTGGATTGTGTGTGCCATTCTTATCTTCTTTCCACAGCAATAGAAATCTAAGATCCTCCACAAGTGCTCCCATGGTGTGAAGCTCCAAGCACTGACATTCTTGGGATTAAATAGACACTAAGGAAAAAAATGTCAGGGAGACAAGTCTGCATAAAATACTTGGAGCTTCGCTGCTTACCACAACCCTAACTCTAGTTGCCTATCTGAAGATGCCCATTGTAACAGAGATACTGGAGTGTACTGGTGTGTGTTTTCAAATACCCAGAGTTTCTTAGAAGCTGAAAGCCCCAACTATCATTAGCTGGTGGACAACTCTCATACAGTCATAACCCTCAGTAGCAATGGTTAGGATATATTTATGACAGAATGGCACAATTGACATAAAAGTCAATTTTTCTTTGGGAGAAGAAGCCAGGTGAAGAATACAGAGGACTTTGCAATGACAAATTTTTAATTATCAGAAGGCAAAAAATAACCTAGCCCTACTTACTGCATGAAGAATTGAGGACTTTACATTGGATCCACATGCTATTTGTCTTCCATTCTACTTTTTTAAGAAATAACTGAGGATGTGAAAATAAGAGAAAATCTGAATTAGCCTTAGAAGTTGGAAAAGAAAATTATTCAATTACCAGCATCTTTGGAATATTTCTCTTATACATAGCTTTGATGGGACATTAAATTAGGACAAACTTGAAAGTGACTGTCAGAGAAGTAGTGTTGCTCCGCAGTACAATGTGGGAAAGATCCTAGCCTCACAATCATCCTCACTTCAGTGGTCAAGATTGAATTCTGATTTTGTTTATTATTCTCACTGAGAATGTTCTATTTGAATCCTTCGTCACTGTGGGTTGTGGTGACAGAATTTAAGGTTAATGGCTGTTGACATTTGTAGACAAACACAGAGACAAAAAACAATTTCCTGATCCAAAGGCAGAAGCAAAGTAATTAAATTCTTACTTAAATGTGAGAAGACATGGATTTCATTAGAAAATAGTAAATGAGGGTGATCTGGTGACAAAAGAAATGGGAGCAAGCATTAGTTGGATTAGAAACAAGGTAAAACACAGAAAAAGAGCTAGCAGTAATAGAAATTATTCTGAAATAGAACAGAAGTGAAACAATTTTAAAAGGCCTTAGAAGTAGTCGAATTGCAAAGTCAAATTGTGCAGAAAATAGATTCAACAGTAAAGTTACATTTATATAAAGTATACAAAGTAAAATTATATAGTTACATAGTTATATAGTTAACTTTTATTGACTTGTGTTTCAGAAAGGGGCTGTCTTAGATAATTTAATTTAATGCTTGTAATAATCCTGTGATCTGAGAACCTCAGGGATTCAACACATTGTCCAAAGTGACCAATATTTGGTATCAATGTGAAGATATCATTCCAAGTTCAAGGAATTTGTGAGTCCCTAACAACTGTGTATTTCATCTCCTTTTGGAACATAGCCTTTGATTCTATGACAAATATGCAACATAGATAATTTGCCTTAGATGGTGGGATACATAAATTCTAGCTAGATTTTTTGAAACAGAAAGCTAGAATTTTCTTAAAAACAAAGCCAGAAATTAAAACAAAGTGGGTATGCACAAAACAGGAAATATGCCTCAGAATGGACGAGCATATTCATGGGAGTCTTCAAATTTAGGAGCGTATCTTGGCTTAGGAACAAAAACAAAAAATTGTAAACAAATGACAGATACAGTCAATTTGATTCACTACAAATTTGGTGCTTTCACAGAAGAACCATATAGTTTACCTGCACTTAAGCAAACCAATGAGAACTTTTATTGACGTCCCATTCTGTTTTATTTTCTTTCTTAATTATTTTTTAAAATAGTTTATTGTCAAATTGGTTTCCATATAACACCCAGTGCTCTTCCCCACAAGTGCCCTCCTCCATTATCACCACCTCCCTTCCCCCTCCCCTCCCCCTTCAACCCTCAGGTCATTTTTAGCATTCAATAGTCTCTCAGGTTTTGCGCCCCTCTCTCTCCCCAACTCTCTTCCCCCTTCCCCTCCCCATGATCCTCCATTAAGTTTCTCCTATTAGACCTAGGAGTGAAAACATATGGTATCTGTCCTTCTCCACTTGACTTATTTCGCTTAACATGACACCCTCGAGGTCCATCCACTTTGCTACAAATGGCCATATTTCATTCTTTCTCATTGACATGTAATACTCCATTATATATATATACCATATCTTCTTGATCCATTCATCAGGTGATGGACATTTAGGCTCTTTCCATGATTTGGCTATTGTTGACAGTGCCCATTCTGTTTTAAGCATGTAGAACTAACTAGGGTCAGATCCCTATACAGTTACCCTTGGCCAAATTGAAAAGTCCTTAAAATCTGAATTTCTATCTTTAACAATTCATTTATTTGAAGAAGCATTGTCTTTTATTTGTGGTCCTCTTTTAAATTACAAATAATTTCTGCAACATAACATCTTGTCTTCCTACTAGAATCTTAGGGAAAATAAATTCAGTATTTCACCCTTTTCCTCTATTTTTTTCTTTCCTTCAGTTTTTGAATTCCTGTGTGTTTCATCTTATTTTCAGTTTTCTATTAATTTCCAAAATCTGCTTTTAACTATTTAAATCTGAAATTCTCAAAGTTAACTATAAATGCTTAAACAAATTTGTTAATAATCACTTCAAGAGCATTTGGAAAGGCTTACAAAATCCAAATAGAAGTTCACATAATAAATAGTAAAAATGATTCCATGCTCATTTATATTCATGGATTTTATCTGTGCTAGTGAATATCATAAATGATTAAGAAACTAAATGTTAAAACAATTTGAATAGAGACAGAAAATAGTTTTACTTAATGAGCCCTTTTTCTTCTTCCTTTTAGTAAGAAAGTTAAATTATGGTTTAATTTTTTTCTTTAGTATCTAAATATGTTGGAATAGGAAAAACCCAAATTTCTTTGCCAAGCACAATTAATCCTTAAATGTAAATGCTTTCAAGGGAAAGCAAAAACATATGACATTTAATAAGGTTGTTCTTAAGTCATCAAAGCATTGCTAGTTAGGACTACTTAATATAAAGAAATAATCAAAAAATCAATCAATCTTTCTTTATTAATTCTCTCTCTCTCTCTCTCTCTCTCTCTCTCTCTCTCTCTCTCTCTCTGTCTATGCCAGGATGATATGCTTCTGTTGGTTTATATAAAACTTTCCATGAGAAGGATTAATCTTAGCTCTAATTTATTTCAGTGCGGATTGCACATACCACAGATGGAGCTAGGCACTGATATCCAAGTTCTAGGATGCTCTTTCTTTCTATCCTTTCCTGCCCATCTTCTGAGTTCTACTCCTTTGCTCATCTATCACATATTCAATACTGGAAAGGTATACAATCAAATCTGTTTCTTTTACTATTCTTTTATTAATTTGGATTTTAAAAATTGATGAAAGATATGATAGTAATTGAAAAGAGCTATATTTATTAGTTATATTCAGTCCTCTCTTAATTATTTGTGTCAACACCTTGCCTTCCTGAATATTTGAGGTAGCAGAAAAAGTCATTCAAGTTTTGGCATTACTTTGTGCAACAAGGTTTGTTTCTAAATGATGATGATAAATGATGTTTAAGGGAATACCAGTCGGGGCAGAGAAAGCTACTTCTGGAGTATTGGGATGAACATTGTTTCTTTTGGTAAATGCAGCTAGATTGCTTGCTAAAGTAGATTCAGTTTTCACTGGAAATAATTTTTGCTTGTAATTTACCTATATGTTAATCAGGAGGTTGAAAAAGTGCTGCCTCAAAACCAGTCTCAAAATTTGTGTAATATTTACTTAATTTAAACTGACCTTAAAATAAATTTAAAATGCCTGGCAAATGCACAATGTAGAATACACGTGTATAATATTTTCTCACTTTTATGATGTTCTTTACTGGACCATTACACCAATGTTAATTATTAATCTCATTTTTGCACATCTCACTGTCTCAACTGTTTTTGTCCCCCACTCTTCCCTAATCCATGACACAGGTATAAAAACATCCCAAGTATACTTCTGAACTGAGTTGCCAAAGATAGCTCTAACAAAAATAGCCAAAGTAGATTCTCTGCCTTTCTTTCATCTCTGGACATGTCCATTTTCCATCAAGGGGAATAACAGCAATGCTTTGTTACTGCTGCTTTTGTTGCTGCTGCTACTCTAGTTCACATTTTTCTTCTCTGTTTGTTCATTCATTGTTCATAGTTTTTACAGAAAATAAATTCAAAATAGATCTGAAGAAGGGTATGAGGTATTAGTGTTGGAAGAGATGGACTCAACCATACATGCTAGGCATTTGGAATAAATATCCTTATATATGAGCTTACTCATAACTATCCTTAAGATGGTCACTTGTCTTCAACTTACTCTTTCCAAAGAAGAGGTATAAAAATAATATCTTCATTATCTATGAATTCTTAGATGTCTATTATATAACATCAAGTTTTCTTTAAACTCTCCTTCATTATAGAATTTAAACATCTATAAATATTATAAAATTAATTTTAATTAGCCAAATGTGAAATGAGTTCTTGAAGTATTTTTTCTACTTTCCAAGCCATTATCAGTACCCTTTTACTGCTAACAAAATATTCTATTACCTTAACCCAGCTTTATTTGGGGAATTAAAAATGTAAAATCTGTTTTGCTGAGAAATTCCTTTGTTTAACAAATTCATGATATTTTAGCTATACATGTCTCTCCTCAGTGATTTGAGATTATGTATTAGACATTTTGGCCCACCATTCTAAGATCAGTGTGTGTGACCATATAAACTTTATAACTGACTAAATAATTAAATTTTCTTAAATACTGTATTAGCATGACCAAATATTGGGGAAAAATTCCACTGCTAAGTGATGCTGAAGATCCATAAAGTTGCATGTTTAAAAAACTATTTATTCTTTTTAGATAGACAGTTTGGGAGTTTATTGAACTTACTGTAAAGAAAACATAAGAATGAGACCATCTCACTGGAATTATATCTGCTATAACATAGCCTACCTTATGACTACTTTTACATGAAGAAACATGTTTCACAGAGTGGCAAATTCTATAAATTATGAAACAAAGGTACATATGATGAGCATGCAATTATGACAAAGATCAGGAAGTCATACAAGAGTAACTAACTTATGTGATGATTTCATAGCTCCTATGTCTTAGGGTATCCTGGAGAACATTGTTTACAAATATTATAACCCTAATACCTATTGATAAAATATAACTTATACTATGAAAATCAATGTCAAATTTTGAAGTTTTTATTGTCAGAAATTAGTTATGTAGATTTTTTTTTATTTTTAGATAATGGAACTGCAGAAGTTCTAGGAACTGAAAATGGCAATTTCACAACTTTAGAAACTAGCATAGCATATCTGGAAATAAGAATGTTATATTCAAACCTATATATCTCAATGAAAAATGAGATTTATAGGAATTAGATTTTTGTGGAATTAGCCTCACCGCTTTAGTCAGAATTCATAACTTCTGACTAAAACTTTTTTAGCCAAGTGAAACTAAGTTAAATATGTGGTTTGTCTGAAAAATTCTTTGCAAGGAGTTGTCCAAATAATATATTTAATATCTTTCCTTTGTTTATTTAACACTACTCAACATAATCTTCTTTATTGACCTAGACTTCTATATTAGCAAGTTATGCTTGCATGGCTTTCATCTATACCCAAACATCACTGTTTCCTTTAAGAAGAAAAGTGAAAAGTGAAAAGATTGCTTTAGTTTTTTGCTCAGCCTAGTTTAATGGGTATCAATAAAAATAATCACATAATTATATAAATTATAAAACTGTGCATAATCTGAGGCAAGACAACAGCTTAGTTGGGTTCCAAAGGTTAGAAACTATAAAATCCATAGAAAATGTCCTGATTTTCTTTGGTAATAAATTAATGACATCACCCAAACTATTAGTGTGCTATTCAGTTCACTGAATACAAATATATGATGAAGAATCAAGTAAAACATCTCTATTGAATTCCAATTATGTCAACTAAATAAGTCATTTTTTCTAAGTTAAAAGTTTTTAATGGCTAAAGATCTACCATCCATTTACATTTACAATCTACCATGTTCAGATATGGCAGTCACTTTGTATACAAAAGTGAATAAGACTAAGTCTTTGTTCTCAATCTTGGGGGATATGCAGATTGCTTCGTCTTTTCTGGAACACTTATCCCTTAATAACAACAATCATTAAGAACAATAGCAACAGCAGAAGCAGCAATATTTTCAGTCCATCTCTCATCCCTGTGACAAAGCTATTTTTGATAGTGTGTGTGTTTGTGTGTAGGTGTGTGCACACAGGTGTGTATGTATATAAAATTCAAGGAACTGGACTTGAATTTTAATTCTTAATATCTGGTTCCTATCCTAGATCTGGAAAATAAAACAGCTAATTCTGGGAATTTAAGCAGGTTACTTGAGCTCCATGTTTCTGCTTTTTGCTTAATGAGGATTTCTTTAATGATAGTTCCCAAAGATTCTGTCCTTTAAATCTGCTTGCCCACTATGTTCTGTTGATGTCTTAAGGTCAATCTCTAACCTCTTTATTGAAAGAATTCAAAGAAAGAGAAGACCTTTGTGGACTAAGTTGGGAAACTACCCCAAGAACAGGAGACAGGTTTCATCACTTTGCTTCAGAGTAGATTAAAACAGATTGTGTTTTCTCCACCCCCCCATAGGAAATGTTTTTACTTAGTAATTCTAGTCACATATTTCTTTCAAGATATTTCTTGAAAGTCCCAGAAAAATTGTAAATTAAATTCATAAAGAGGGGAAAACACAGTTATTAGGCGGGTATACATCAGCATGTGGGCAGGATTTAGCAGAGCCCCTTTTTCCTATTGAAGAACTGATCAGACGATTTGACAGCTGGAGTTTACATGATTGTTGTACAATAAAACAGGACTACAGCTACCTTTTGCTGTGTTCCAAATGCCAAGTGCAATTTTGAATACTTTTTCTTTTTTATAAAAATTTGTTCTCCTCATAAAAAGAGAGGATTGATACAACATAGGAGTGGGTGTGTTCCTACAGAATCCAACATGCATAAAAAATTAAAAAGAAATAAACCTGTGACATATAATTAAAAAGGAAAGGAAAAATCTATTGAAGTTTAATGGCTAGGTTGTAAGAGAAGCCACACACAACATAGTTGGCCCTCTGAGGTCTGAGGTAAATGGATTGCAGGATGTGTAGTTGGAGCTCAGCTGTGAACACTGTGATATTTTGAGAAAAAAGGATTGAATGCACATCGCTTTGTGGAAACTCTGTCAGAAATCCTAATGAATCTGACCATTTTAGATGCCAAAGATGGCAATAAGAAGTGCAGAATCCCAAATAAAAGTAATATACAAAATACATAATATAATTAAATCATAGTCCTTGCTTAATTTTTCTTTACTCTTTTGTACTAAACTTTTCTTTTTTGGATGAATAAAAAGAGAGTCAAATAAATTTCCTCAATTTCTACAGGGCAGTGATGACATGATTTGGAAATTGTGAGTAGGATAAATACTTTTATTTCAAAGCCAACTAGAGCTTAAAATTGAGTTTGTGTTTTTCCTGGGTTCTTAACCACTCCAATGTAAACTAGCACACCTATTTACAGTTAAGGTATATTGAATTCAAAAATATAGTAATAGGTAATTTAATTTTCTGACACTTTTAGTAATACAAGTATTCTCACATTTATTAATTTATCGATCCAATATTTTTTGTAGCACCTACCATATACCAAACACTGTTTTGGGTGTTAGGCATACTGTAGTAACAAAACAAAAACAAAACAACAAAAAAACCCCACATGATTACATTTTATAGGGGAGATATAAAGCTTTTTAAAAGGTAAGAGGGAAAAGAATGAATAATTTATATTCAGGGGAGAAAATACATCATAAAATTGTAAGACTTGGAGTTGAAATTTTAGATTTGATGGCTAGTCACTGAGATGACTTTTGAATAAGGACCTAAAAACATTAGTGTTAGCCACATGGGTCCTTGTTGGTAGGGCAATCCAGGCAGTGGGGCAGCGCATACCAAGGGTCTGGATAGAAGTGCACCTGGAGTGTTTGAGGACAAGAATATCTATGTGGTTAGAGTGAACAGAGTCAATTAGAGGACAATAAGGGAGGTGGTCCTAAACGTAAACATAAACCAGACTCTAAAGGGCTTGTGATAAATAGTAAAGACTTTGCCTTTTACTTTGGAAAACTTCTATGAAGGACTAGATATTTTGACGTTGTAGACAAATAATCATTGTCACAACTTCCAACTCAGAGGTTGTAGTACAAAATAGCCAGAGATGATACAAAAAAATGAATGAATATAGCTGTTACAATAAAACTTTAATTATAAAAATAAGTGGTAGAGGTTATGACAGCAGCAAGATGACAGAATAGGAAGTTATAGGTCCTCAATTAATGACAACAGATGAACAAGAATGCCTCTGAGATCTAGAGACCAGTTGAGAAGCTACAGCACCCAAGCCGTATAAAACCAAGATGGAATTCTAGTGAAAAGGGGGGGAAACTTGCAGCATTTGTCATATGTCTGTATCCTTTCCCCTTGCAGCAAAATGCAGAGAAACTCAGAGGAAAGCCCTCATAGGGGCTCCTTCTTTAGGAGAGAAACAAAAGAATGGACATATATTCAACATTCTTGCTTCTTTGAGGGCTACCTGAGAGACTGATTTCTTTTCTTTCCTTTTCTTCCTTCCTTCCTTCCTTCCTTCCTTCCTTCCTTCCTTCCTTCCTTCCTTCCTTCCTTCCTTCCTGTTTTTGAGAGAGAGAGCGAGAGAGGGAGCAAGTGGGAGTAGGAGAAAGGCAAAGGGAGAGGGAGAGAAAATGTTAATAGGCTTCAAGCCAGTGCAGAGTGTGGAGTCTGTCACAGGGCTGGATTTCACAAATGTGAGATCATGACCTGAGCTGAAATCAAGCTGGAGGCTTAACTAACTGAGCCACCCAGGAGTCCCCGATGGACTGGTTTCTGTCTCACCAGATTCAAAGCACTGATGGAACCAGTACCACAGTTTGGAAGCTGCTGAAACAAAGGTAAATATTAAAATTGCAGTTCCTCAGGCAAAGACCATGGGGAGCAAGATTGACAAATAAAGTTTGAGAGGTCCCAGAATCTCCAGCTAGGGTGATTGGTGAAGGTCTTCTACTCAGTTGGTACATAATGTTTGTTTGTTTGTTTGTTTGTTTGTTTTTTTAATTGCAAAATTCCAACTAAAGATCACAAGACACAAAGAAATATGTTAATATGGCCTAATCAAAGATACAAAATAAAACTCCATAAGTTGACTCTAATGAAATATATCCAAAAACTGCCTGCCTGCCAAATAATTTAAAATAAGGATGTTTATAAATATTTCAGTGAGCTAAAAGAGAACTCAAATGAACAACTAAAAAAATCAAGGAAAAATGAATGAATAGAATGAAAATATCAACAGAGATAGAAACTGTATAAAAGAACCAAATAGGAACTCAGGAGTGAAAACTACAATAACTGTATTGAAAATTTATTAGAAGGGTACAACATCAGACTTCAGAGATAGAAGAGTCAGTGAACTTGAAAATAGTTCATTTGAAATGATTAATCAGAGAAAGAAAAAGAAACAAAAATGTGAAAAAACAAAGAGACCTAAGGGTCTTATGAAGTTCTATCGAGGACCTATATACACAATGTGGGAATTTCAGAAGAAGAGAGCTAAAGGGGCAAAGAGCTTATCTGAAGAAATAATTGCCCAAATTATTGGGCAAATCTGAGGAAAGAGATGGACATATAGATTCAGAAGCTCAAAGAACTCCAAGAAAAAAATCCAAAAGAAGACCACACTGAGATACTATAATTAAACTGACTAAAGTCAAAGACAAAGAGGGAATCTTAAAAGCAATAAGAGAAAATAATTAACCACACACAAGTGACCTCTTATAAGACTATCAATGGATTTCCCAGCAGAAGCCTTGCAGGCCAATAGGGAATGATATTATACATTCAATGTGTTGAGAAAAAAAAATCAAAAACAAAATCCTGAAAAACAAAAACTGTCAACTAAGAATCCTCTATCTGGAAAATTTTTCTTAAAAAAATGAAGGGGGAAAAAATGAAGGAAATTTAAGACTTTCCCAGATAACAAAAGCTGAGATAGTTTATTACCACTAGAACTGATCTACAATAAATAGGAAAAGAGAGTTTTGAAGTTGAAGTGAAATGACAGTAGACAGCAACACAGAACTGAATAAAAACATAAGGTTCTCTGGCAAAGTACATCTTAATTTGGACTAGCCACATTTCAACTGTTCAATAGCCAGAAGTAACTAGTGTCTACCATTTGGAGAGCACAGTTCTAGAAGCTGGAAAATGTAATTTTTTCTCTCTTTCTCTTTAGTTATCCAGTACTGAAATGTGGATTTATATTCATAAACTACATTGTATTGAGAATTATGACACCACAATAAATACAAATTAAATCAGTGCCTCTCTGACAAATTTTAAAAAACAAAAACAACAACAAAAAGTAGTGACAGGTTTAGCCCATGACCAGTAGTTTGCCAACCCCTTCTATCATTTATGTTTGTGATTTCATTTGGTAGATAAAATAACTAAGTCCTAGAACATGTAAGAACCATTCTCCAAATAACCTAACAAATGCTACTGGGCCTAAAATTCAGGTCAGTAGGATTCCAAATTCTTTCAACCACATTATGTTACCTTCATAAAAACATTGTCTGTAAAATAGTGGTTCTCAAAATGTATCCATGGAACACATTCAAGGGGGCGCATGAAATCAAAACTACCCTTGAAATAATGCAATATCTTTCATTTGATGACATTTACAAGGATGATACAAAAGCAGTACAGAAGAAGGGAGATATGAATTTGTGCTGGTCCTTAAGCACAAATCAGGGCACCAGCCCATATTGTACTAGTACTCACTGCATTTTTTACCACAAGATAGTCATGGGAATATTAAGAGCCAGTTTTATTTAAGAATGCCCTAGATGAAGCAGGAACAATTGTAAATTTTATTAACTCTCAACACATGAATGTATGTGACCAAATGGAAAGTACTCATAAAATACATATGTTGTCTATGACAGACAGAATGATGGTTTTTCTCTAGGAAAAGCTGAGCTAGCCATTTTTTTTTAATAGACTACCGTTTTATTTGAAAGAATGACTTATAAACTATGGTTATGTTTGTTTAGTTTTGGAGGTAAAATTTATTTTCAGCTTTACTGACAAATAAAACTGTAAAATACTTAAAGTGTACAGTGTGATACTTTGATATATATGTATACATTGTGAAAGGACTGAGTCCATCAAATCAATTAATGCATTCATTACCTTATATTTAATTTGGATTTGGGGCTGACATTTTTTAGGAAAAAAGAAGGAAGTGAACCCATTAGTTCAAGAAAACCACTGATCGTACTTGTGGCCAATGACAAAATTAGACCTTTCAAATAAAAATTACAATTTTGGAAAATTTATATCTACCACTGTGAGGTTGACAACTTTCCAATATTTAATGACTATTCTGAAGATTATCAGTGGTAATATTAACCACTGTAAGTTTTAAATATTAAATAGTGAACAATGTCAACATTTGCAAAATCTGTGTGTTAGCAAACCAGTATTTTCCAAATTACCAATGCCTGATGTTACAAAATCATGTGTGAGTTAAAAGACGCCTTCAAAGCATAAGACAGACCACTGGATTTTAATGTAAGAGAAGACAAACTAATTGAAAAGATTTCAGATCCATTTTGCATTTAACATTTAAAAATTATCACTTGTCAAGTTTTGATGCAATATCTAAGAAGAATTTCTATAAATATTTTTACCTAGGCCATTAAAATACACCTTTTTTAAACTACATATATGTGTGAAGCTATATTTTTCATATGTTTTAAACAAAACAGTATGTAACAAATTAAATTCATAAGCATATATGAAAACTCTGGTGTCTTCTCTTAGGCCAGACATTAGGAGACTTGCAAAACTATGAAAAAACAATTCTTCTCACCAGTTCTTTTTGTTTTTAAAAATATAGTAATTTTTCATGAAATACATCATTCATCTTAACGTAATATAATTATAATTTTATTATTAAGTTCATGAATCTAATTTGTAAAAATATTTCTATTACTGTAATATTTCTTGGTTATAACTCACATAAACTCAAGCTTGTTGTGGTTCTCAGGACTCCTTAAGGCTGGAAAGTGGACCTGAGACCAAAAGATTGAGTATTCTTGTAGAAAGTGATAGAGGGTATGTGTGTGTGTGTGTGTGTGTGTGTGTGTGTGTGTGTGTCTATGTGGGCGTGAGAGCATACACATGTGTGTGGTAAAGTCTCAATTAACTGGAGAAAGAAAAATAAAAGTTGTCTATTAATTGTCCTGTCTTTTCTTTGATCAAATTTAAGAGAAAAATAGAAATCATACAATAAACCAATGTGGAATGTCTTCTCAATATAGTCAACATAAATTATTACTTATATGACTATATTTGATCAATTCTGATACAATGTTGGATAGTAAAACAGGTCTTAGATTTTTCAGGGGTTCTTATAAGAATAAATAATTTCATTGAAAAAAATGAGATATTAGATATAAAATCTTGATGCATATGGAAATGAAAATTTAAGTCAATAGTATGTATGCTAAGGCATTTCACAAATGTTTATCATCAGATTTAATTACTTAATTTGACATATACATATTTGTCAAGCATCTACTATTTGTCAATACTGTTTAAACACCATATATATAAAAATAATTAAGACATATATTTAGTATTTGTGAAAGATTTTCAAAGATGGCTTAAAAATTAGGGTTAAAAATTATTTAGCCCTTAGATCATTTTATTTTCTAAGACTTTTAGAAAATGCTTTTCTGTGTCATAAATTAATTCATCATAAATGAACGTATTCTTAAAATTCCTAATCACCTGAAGTTATATATTTAGAGTCATAAAACACATTATATGCATTAGCCCCTCTGCAGTCCTGGATTCTTTTGAAAGTTCCTTTATGGAGAGAAAGAAATAGCTCCTAAAAAGGAAACTAACAAATGAAATAAACAGTACTAAAATGACCACCAACAATAAAGCTATAAGATATCTATCTCTACCTGATCAATCTTTGGACCTGGACAAGATTCATCCATGATGGCTTCATTGCTCTAATCTACTGGGACTACTCTGTCTTTCTCCCACTGTCCTACCTAGGAAAAGGTTTGTTTTGAATTGTGGAACTAAAGTCTCATATTTAGCCCAAAGGAGCATGTATTCTTTTGCAGACTCTTGTTCTGTGTATTTTCCCTACAAAGTTTAAAAGTCAGGTTTTGGGTATGCTTCATTCCATTTTTAGAAGGACATGGAGTGGCATTTTTTTCTTTCATTTTTTAGCATACACAAAACATATTCTGGCAGATGCAAATATTAGGAAGTGGGACTCACGGGAGTGACATGAGAGTTCAGAAATAGCTCTAATTTTTACTTCTCTTTTTTTAAATATTTTATTTATTTTTGATACAGAGCATGAGAGGGGGAGAAGCACAGAGAGAAGGAGACACAGAATCTGAAGCAGGCTCCAGGCTCTGAGCCAGCTGTCAGCACAGAGCCTGATGCGGGGCTTGAACCCAGGAACATGGGATCTGACCTGAGCCGAAGTCGGAGCCTTAACCGACTGAGCCACCCAGGTGCCCCAATAGCTCTAATTTTTAAAAGGTAGTTTAAACATCTTAAGTTTCAGGGGTTTTCAGAACATTCAAAGACTTATTTGAGTATTTGAGTTATCATCTATTAGTTCAATTGATTGACCCAAAAAACAATTAAATGAGTCTGAAAATTATAACTTCTTTCCCTATAAAAATTTTGTCTCTGTCTTTGGGTATCCAGAATATGATTCTTGTTAGCTGTCTTTAATTTTATTAGCACCTTCCAAAGTATTGAAATCTGATCCACATTAATTAATGAATTTTAATTATAGCACTTGATTGCAAATGAATTATTTGCAGATGAAAAAGAACTCATATGAAGAAATGGCACTGAATCAATAGAGAAGTGCTTATTATAACTTAGAAAAGAAAAGCCACAGGGTTGCCTGATGAGTGTTTTAGTCTTGAACACAGTTTCTTTTCTTTCTGTGACGAAAGCTCATTAGACAGATGAAATTCCCCCCTGATTAAAACACCTGCAAAAGGGCCAAAGCAGAGAGAAAATTCATCTTTACTTGGTTTCAAATTAATCTGAAACACTTTAGGCCTCAGTAGGTGCCCAAGGCACATTCTGCACCCATGTTATTTTTAGTTTAACGCTATTCTTTACTGGCAGCAAGATTGAAAACTGTCATGACTCTGAGCAAACCTGGTTATTTCAGAATACAGGCTTTCACAGCATTTCCCTCTAATGGCCCAGATTAGAAAAGAAAGGTTGTTTATACGTTTAAAAGGCCAAGATCTCCTGAACCATCAAAGCAGTGGCTTGTGGTTTTAGAGCAATACAACTTCCTGCTGTGTGTAATGGGTGAGCGCCTATAGACTGCGCTTGAGCTGGGCTGCCACTGGGCACTGATGCTAATTGGCGTTCTGTGAGGGACACTCAAGCAGTGTATGAGCCTTAGCACTTTGTTTCATTTGGAGTGAAATATACTATAAGTAACAAAGGACACGCACACCTTCAATGACTTCTATCTGGACATTTTTTTTCCTTCAGTGGATGGACTCATAGATCAAATAAATGGCAATCACTTATAATGTTTTAAGTAATAATAATAAAATAGTTCTTTGAACTTCACCTTTGAAAAGTTTTATTAGAGAAAAAATATGTTGAGTTTATTTTATTAATCAAAACTTCACTTTAAGAAACTGTAAACAGGAAAATGCATATAAGTATAAACACCTCCTTCCACTGTCTGATGACCTTTTTGATATTATGGGCAGCTTGGTGCTCTATTATGGCAGTGCCTCAACCCCCACACCC
This sequence comes from Suricata suricatta, assembly GCF_006229205.1. Lineage (NCBI taxonomy): Eukaryota > Metazoa > Chordata > Mammalia > Carnivora > Herpestidae > Suricata > Suricata suricatta. Next base: position 112,883,174 of record NC_043709.1, read on the forward strand.
TCTGGCTCCTATGGTTTGTTCACTAGTGGACAGAGTTAGTTACCTGTGTGTTTAGTTATTGGTCTGTAATTCGTGCTCTGCTTATATCCCTAAAATAATCGTGTGGTAATAATGATCTCATGCATATGGGATAAAATACAAGTAGCCTTCTCAATGCATCAAATGTGCAGAGCATCTTGTGACATTCATGAAAGGCTTTTGTCTGAAGAAAGGAGGTAAAATCATAGAACAAAAAAGATATTGTCATTAATGTGAATCTTAATCAACTGATAGAGTTAAGGTGTTCTTTCTGTATGAGACAAGAGTAGAACTGATAAAGCTATGATTGGAAACTAAAGCTGGCCTATAAACATAGCTTCACTTAAGATATAATGAAACAATAATGAGACTATAATATTAAAACTATTTATAGTAATTTATTTCACATTTAATACTAATAATTGATCTTTTTCTATGAAGTAAGACTCTGGGTAAGTCATTTACTCTTTCTGAGCCTTAATGTCTTTATATGTAAGAGACAGAATAGATTTTAAGGCATTTTCCAATTAAAACTATTGTGATGGTTCTATCATTTGTGCGGTGTCAAAAATATTCCTCTAATGTTGGAGTCTTATTAAAGTCAAGTATTATAATAATCTTTGAGACAAGGCAACAAAATAATTTAAGATTCACTTTCTGTCCTCAACATTTAGATAAACCTAGCTAATTACTCCCCTAGTATCAAATAAATTTGTCCAATTTAAAAAGCTGTTGCTCCACTCATCTTTGTTTTCACGTTTTTAAAAAATTGAAGTGCTCACCTTAAAATTGCCTTAAATTCATACATATTTTAAATTAGTCATAGAGCATATTTTAGGAAAAGGAATAAATATGTCATTAAATATAGAAATTGTTACTGTCAGGCACCTGGGTGGCTCAGTCTGTTAAGCACGGACTTTGGCTCTGGTCATCATCTCACGGTTCATGATTTCAAGCACCGTCTCAGGCTCTGTCAGAGACTGGAGCCTGCTTCGGATTGCCTGTCTCCCTCTCTCTCTGCCCCTCCCTAACTCGTGCTCTGTCTCTCTCTCAAAAAATGAATAAATATTAGAAAAAGAGAAATTGTTACTGTTGGGATTAAATCTGTAATGTTTACAAAATGATTGCATAATTATTATAAGAGCAATAATTTTTCATCATTTTCCTTCTGGGTTTTCTATTCTAGAATTTTAAATACCAACCCATTCAATTCCCGGCACATGCTTTTTCTCAGCATTCTAAATTTGATTAGTGTTGGGAGACTTCAGCACTGACTGTATAGGCTTTGTCCTGTATGATTTTCATTTTCAGCAAGTTTTCTTCCCTGTCTTCTCCCTTCTACCAATGAACAAATGATTTTAAGAAATATAGAGTTTTGGGGTGCCTGGGTAGTTTAGTTGGTTAAGCATCTAACTTTGGCTCAGGTCGTGATCTCAAGTTTAATGGGTTAGAACCCCACCTTCCCACCACCCATCATCAGGCTCTGTGTTGACAGCTCAGAGCCTGGAGCGTGCTTTGGATTCTTTGTTTCCCAATCTCTCTCTGATGCTCCCATGCTCCTATGCTCCTGAGTTTCCCCCCCCCTCTCTCTCTCTCTCTCTCTTTCAGAAATAAAAAACATTAAAAATAAAAAATATATATAGATTTCCTTAAAGAAAATTTCTGGGCATATGTTGTTAAGGATTATATATAGTGTGTCTTGTCAGTGAGTTAAGGTTGGATAATAAATAAACAGAAGTAAAAATGGGTTAAGTAACATCACTAGTGGCACACGGATACTAAGTGGTGGAGTGTGGATTCACGCTCCATTCTGGGTACTGGCCTATAACTTAATATCCTCTTAGATTCCATTTTGAGTCAGATATCAAAGAAAAATGAGTATTTAGACATCATATTTATTATGGCATAGCCTCATGTATCTGTGCACGTATGTATCTAGAGGTAAGCCCATTATAAATTATAAAGAACCTGATTGCCATTCAGGAATCTACATGAATATATATATAATTCACTCACCAGAAAAGATGTGTGTGCTTAGAAAAAAATTATCCACTACACATGGATACAACCCATGTCACTAAGCCACTCTGTGTCTTGATAAAATCCCAGCTCCTTATGATGCTTGCCCAGTAAATATGGGATGCCCTGTCACCTCCCATAAACATGAATTGCTCCTGTGTTCCCCAACTCTCCCTATCTTCCTATGTAACCTTTTATCTCTTATCCCTTAAATTTTTAAAAAGTTCTCTGCATTACTAGTTTCATTTCTCTGTGTTTGCACTGATACCAGCCACTGTAGTCTGACTTGGTCCCTACTCTTCCACTGAAAATGTTCTCAATAAGATCAAGAGTGTACAATTGTCTTCTCTAACTCCATCTCTTTTAGCATTTGACACTCTTGACTTTGCTCCCATGCTTTCAAATGTGAATTTGGTGACATAATTCTCCATTTGTTTAGCCTTTACCTTTCTGGGCCCTCTTTCATATTCTACCCAGTACATTCATATCTTGGTGCTGAAGAGAACAAAGACTGATTTCTCAGGTTATATAATCATTGTGTTGTTTCATTCTCTTCTGGTAGCCTGGCAGTCAGCGCAGTCTCTCTGAAGCATGCAGATCACAGTGGCAGAAGGAAAAGTGAGCCCAGCAAAAACCAAACTGGCCAATAAAGCTTCTGCCATTTCATTTATATCACATTTCATTGACCAAAGCTAGTCATGTGACTGAGCCTGACTCCCATTAGGCATGGAAATATCATCCTCATTCTGGGAGTGGAGGGAAAACAGATACCAGTGAGGAATATCATCACCTCCAAGTCTTCCTTTTGTCCACAGACTTATTGTTAGTGTTTCTTGCCTTAGATCTCCACTCTTCTTATGTTTATGATCCTTATGGTAGACTTTATCCACAGTTAGGTTTCTGAATCCCCCTAAAATCTCTATCTACAGGGATGCCTGGGTGGCTCAATCTGTTAAGCATCCGTCTCCGGCTGAGGTCATGAGTTCATGGTTCATGAGTTTGAGCCCTGCATTGGGATCTGTGTTGACAGCTCAGAGCCTGGAGCCTGCTTCAGACTCTCCCTTTGCCCCCTCCCTTCTCTCTGGTCTTGCTATCTCTCAAAAATAAAGAAACATTAAAAAAAACTTAAAATCTCCACCTATAATCTTCATCTATCTTCTGAACTTCTGTCACTTTGTCCAAGTATGTATCCATCCATTTTAGTGACCCAAGGGATAACTCTTAGGGTTGTGTGGAAGAGTAAGAAAGTGGGGTGACACTGGGATAGAGATGAGCAGGAGGGGTATAGGAAGATTCCAAGATAATACAAATAAAGTTTCCATATATTTGGCAGGCTTCGTAGCTGGAAGTGTCCTTATAATACTTTTGTTTATCTGTAAAATAGTAATTATAATAACTCCTACTTCACAGTATGGTTCTGAGGACTGAGTTCATATATGTAAAATGCTAAGAATGATGGTTGGCTTGTATAATCATTTTTTACCTTACAATTTTCACATGTGATGAAGCTTAGGTATTATTTATTCTAACCATCTACTTCTATATATGAGAAAGTAAGATCAGGAAAAATGCAGATTGGCACAAAGTTGACAGCTAGCTAGTGGGTGGACCAGCTGTAGCATTCAGTTTTCCCAAAGCTCCACTCATTCACATTCAGGGCTATCATATTGTCATTTTTATGTGAACTATATATAAACCAGTGTTACCCAGTTATAGCCTAGATTTTCTTCTGATTTTGCTCCATTGCTAGAATCCGACATGTCTCATAAGTGCTACTCCAAAAAGGAGTCATGTGCTGGAGAGTTTGCATTCTCTTGAGAGAAGCCAAGATATTGTGGCAGGATTTGGTCGATTGGTTTAATTTGGAAAGTTGCACATAACTTTCTGGTATCCCGCAAATTAAAGTAGAATTACTATACTTTAGTTCCTAAGAGTACTATGTGAAATCAAATTATATTGCATTACTCTTGCTGTAGCTACCTTTAAATATATATAATATAATATACATATTTAATATGTACATATTAAACCAATAACAATATATGGAGATATTCAAACCCAGTCAAATGCAGCCAGAGTTTCTGATTGTCATAAATAGAGAAGAAGGTCTTGAATGTAATAAGTTGTTTGGGCAAATTTGTTTTTCTCTGCTGTGACCACTGTCCATTATATCTGTGTCCATTATGAACAGCATGCAATTTGAGAGCAGTGGTTTGTGAAAAACAGAGTAAATGCCAAGGTTATGAGAGAAGCCCAAGTTATTCTGTTAACCAAATACATCTTAAAATACTTTTAATTTTTCAAGAACCTACTAATTTCTGCATACTTGGCTTTACAACATTACAGAATCAAAATACTTCATCAACTAAAATATATACTTTGTAGGGTAAAAATATTTTTCCTCTCAGAAATACTTAAAAATTAAATTCTGTGTTGAGAAGATTTCAGAGAAATCTATTCCTTTGCTTTTTATATATTTGTAGGGCATAGAAAAGTTTGAGATAATCTCTCAAATTTCTATGAAAGCATAGAAAAGTTATGTGAAGTGTAAAAGAGTGACAAAGAATGAGTGCCTTTGAGGGAGGGGAGGTGATAGCAAGAAAGAGAAGTGACATTTCCTAAGACTAGGATGAGTTTAGATATCTGTATGTTCCTCAAGTCTTGGAGACCTGTGTTTCCATGTCATACCACATTTATGTTCAGGTCCTCAGAGCAGTGGCTGCATGAAGCATCTAAGAAGGGCAGCCCCAAGGTACCCAGACTCGGCCTCAGCAAAAATTCCAGTGGCCATTATCACACAGGAACAGCAGAAGTGTTAGACTTCATTGAGTACTGCAGGCTTGGACAAGGGCACAATAGAATTGATCATTATGGCCCAGAGATCAAAAGATCCTTTGTATATGTCTTGCTCTGCTTCGCACACCTGGATTTTCAAAAACATGTAAGACTGCAAAGGGATCCCCAAAATGACAGAGGTTAAAATTTCCTTTTGCCTAAGATGGGCCTGGAATTAAATTTCTAGGGTAAAACTAGCTCAATGGAAAGCATATATAGAAGACAGACAGATGTCTGCAAATTAGATGACTCAAGAATAAATATATCTAATATGTTTTACTTTCAGTTATCTAACAGTTTTGTTGAGTTTGATTATTAATTGACTGAATAAACTAAATAAAAAAGCATAGACTTGTAAAAGTTAATTTAGAATGTTGAAAAGTATAGGTATGCTTAGCTTTATTTTTGTTAATATTTTTATCAAATTTATTAAAGTATAAATGAAATAGAATAAAATTCACTATTTTAAGTGTATAAATTATGACTTTTGATTTAAAACTGTACAGGATGAAATATGGTCATTTGTAGCAAAGTGGATGGACCTTGAGGGTGTCATGCTAAGGGAAATAAGTCAGGCAGAGAAGGATAGATACCATTTGTTTGCATTCATAGGTCTAACAGGAAAGACCTGGCAGGGGACCATGGGGAGAGGAAGGGGGAAAGAGAGCGGGGAAGAGTGAGGGACACAGATCAAGGGAGACTACTGAATACTGGAGACGAACCATGGACTGAAGGGGGAGGGGGAGGAGGGAAGGGGGTGATGGTCATGGTGGGGGGCATTTGTGGGGAGAAGCACTGGGTGTTATATGGAAACCAATTTGACAATAAACTATTATAAAAAAAAAAAGAAAGAGTTCTTAAAAAAACCAAACTGTACCACTATACCACCACGGCAATCAAGGTGTACAACATTTCCATCACCCCCATTAAAACTTTTTACCTGTCCTTTGGTAGCCAGTTTTTTTACTTAACTCTAGCCCTGGGTAACCACTGATATGCTAAGCATCATTACGATTTTCTCTTTTTTAGAATTTCCAGTACATATTCTTTTATGTGGCCTCTATCATTTAGCATGCTAATGTTTTTGAGATTCATCCATGCTGTTGCACTTATCAGTAGTTTTGCAAAGAACTATAAATAATTTGGAATTTTACTATGTTTGCATGCTAACAAAAAAGTGTGCCACAGTTTCACAGATTGTAACAGAGGATACTAGATTGCTGAGTCAGAGTTTATTATTCATGCACAACAGGAAGCTTGAGCTTCCTCATGTTCTCTTTCACATATAAATCCTCTGTGTCACTGGGGAAGACCTGTGAGCTTATGAATCTGCCAGGAAATCTGCTAGCAAACTTGCCTAGTTTTAACTCTGGAGGAAGACATATTTTTATTATGCTAGTCAGGAAAAAGCACCACAATACAGACACTGCCTCTGTTCTCCCAAGCTTTTTTCATACAAACATCCTTTAAATGACAATCTGGGGAAAAGTTGCACTGGAAATGTAGAAACCTTGTTTGATGGAGAGCTGTTATCAAATAAGTTCATATCTTTTTATTGTTGTAGAGTACTCCACTCTGTGGATATACCACGATATATTTATCCATTCACCAGTCAGTGAGCATTTTGGTTGTTTTGGGGTTTGGTTAATAAAGCCATTTTAAATACTCATGTAAATTTGTTGTGTAGATATATGTTTAATTTCTATTGATAAACTTGCAGGCATTGGATTTCTATGTCATAGAGTAACTACACATGTAATTTTTTGAGAAAGTACAAAAATATTTCACAAAGTGGTTATCATTCTGCACTTCCAACAGCAAACTACAAGTCCAATTGTTTCACATCTAAGTCAGTGCTTTAATTTAAACTACTCTGTGCAAAAATTAATATCTTATTGTGGTTTTAGTTTGCATTAAAGGAATAAAAATGTTGAGTATCTTTTAATATTACTTGCCATTTTTACCTTCTTTGGTTAAGTTTTCATTCAAATCAGACTTTTAAGAATCTAGTTGTCTTCTTAACATTGGGTTGTAATAGTTGACCAATATTCTCTTTGACCAAACTTCAGATTGATTCTTTTGGACCTCTTTTTGTGTTGGTTTGGTTTTGGTTTTTATTTTTATTTTTGAATTTTTATGTTTTACACATTAGATTTGTTTGAAGAACAGCTTCTGATGTTTAGAAATTTGGGGAAAAAAGAATCCTTGGATCAGTTGGTCCCTAGAATGCTAATATCTTCTAGGTCCTGTGTTCAAACTCATTTCCCCCCAGCTGGCAGGGCTTTCGGCAAGTCTTCCTAGAACACAATAGAAGATGATGGGAAAGGAGAAGGGTGGAGCATGGGCTCAGCGGCTGCATCACTCTGGACTCTTCTCTACACCCATGGGGAGGAACAGCTTTCCCAGTAGGGTGGCCTCTAGGTGAGGCTTCCTTTTCTCTGCAGCTTGTAGTGCCTGGCCCCACACCTACACACTCAGTAGTCCTACATTTCCATCCAGTCCCACTGTTTGGGATGTGCTGTTACAGATCACGTCCAGCATCTCGCCCTTCTCCTACACAACGTTATAGGAGTCCATGCAGCGCTCCTGCTGCTCTTCCACCTTGTCATGTAAAAAACTAATCTTGAGAATGAATGCTCTCCACACCGGTAACCTTATCAGCCATAGTGAGATCCTCCATGGATACTTCCAACAGGTGGATGTTGGTTTTGTCTGGAAGCTGCTGGAAACACCTGGAGTTCTTACAAATGGAGCTGTTCTTGTAGGTGTGTATGAACTAGCTCCTTGAATCCCTGTCCAAAACCATCTTCATCAAAGTCCATGTAGTTAGACACAAAGTAGATATTTGGGCAAAACACCTTTATTTGTTGGATAATCTCTTCTAGGGCATCACCAATGCCTGACAAAAAGAAGAAAAGGGGGATGTAGTTTTGGTAAAGGGTGTTGAAGAAAGTCTTGTATCCCTCCCTAAGCAATGCATTGGACTGTAAACACTGGGTGATCCGAAACTTCTAAATCATCTGCTGGCTCAGGAGATCCTGCACTTTGGTCTACCATGTGAGGTAACTTTCCTTTGATGGTCCAGTGTAGGCCAGTCCCAACCAGGTAATAGTGCAGAGGGTGTGCCTTGAGCTCCTTCCAGGATTGCTCACTGATGATCTTGCTGTTATCTAGAATCTTGTAAGAAGGGAGGGCATCACTCTTCCTTATACAAAAATATTCTCAAAGTCATGTCAAAATTTGAAATGACCTATAAATGGACCCTCCTGCCCCTGCAGAAAAGCCCACAATCTCCTGTACCCCCTCTAGCTCCTGCCTCAAGAGGGTGGCCTTCAACAGGGTCCTCACATGTCCAGAGAGAAACACTGACCAGGAGCCCAGTGTGGCTTGGCAGCAGTGCAAAGCCTGGCCAAGGTGGGGAGGGTGGGCAGATGAACACTTAAGATAGTGTTTCAACACCATGTTCAAGGGTCATTTTAATCAGTAAAATCACCACCACCACCAACAAAACACACATACACACACAAACACACACACACACACACACATGCAAAAAATATGACACTCAATAGACTGGGAAAAGAAGACTTGCTCATGAGTGTGAGAATGAAAGAAGAAGGCAGAGTGTACTCTTGGTCTTCAGCTGGGTGCCTACTAGAGGAGGTGGCAAGGCAGAGCCTAAGTGGCCCAGTGGGGCCTTGGGACACCATGGGGCACATGGCCTGCATCACGCCTGAAGATTCCTCCTGTCTCACCTCCTTTGCCATCGCACTCCCTCGTTTTGATTAGGCCTCATCCCTGGGCCCTGTCTTCAGCCTTCCCAGTCCAGTTGTGGTAAGAATGTTGGTAAGTTAGTTGACAAAGAATTCTGTATCTTTGATATCTCATCACCCCTGATATCTAATCAAATTCCTCATCCTCCATTTTTGGAGTCTAAGCCCTTGGTCTGCCTTCAGCAAGAATCTTATACAGCAAGAATCCTCCTCCCTTGATATCGTCTTATAAGTGATTTTAGATCTCTCTCAGCCGTAATGTCCAACACCATTTGAAATAGTCTTGAATAAAGTCCCCCCTACTGTTTTAACAAGTGGTATACACACAACTGGTAAAATAGATACAGTTCATAATCTGATGTATATTTTGAAAATATTTTCTCCAAGTTTTTGCCTTACATTTTAATTTTTTTAATTGTGTTCAGTACAACAGGTTTTAGTTTTATTGAACTAAATAAATTTATAGAATTTGTATAAAATAATAATGCATTATAAACATATAAATTTATACATAATAAATTAAACTAAATTTTAGTTTTATCCATTTTATGAATATTTCTTACATAGTTCAAGCTCTTTGTGTCCTGTCAGAAATCTTTGCCTAATTCAAAGTCTCAAAGATGTTCTCTTATTTTTTTTTACAGCTCCAGCTCTTATATTTAGGTTTAAAATAACTCTGTATTTAATTTTCATATATAATGTAAGGTGATATTCAAGATTCTTTTCTTTTTAATATGCATACCCAGTTGCTTCATCATTATTTATTGAAAGATTTTTCTCTCACTTTTGGGCTGCTTTAATGCCAGTATCAAAAATCAAGTAATCATATCAGTGTGGGTCTATTTTTGGACTTCATATTGTTCCATTAATCTATTTTTTTTTATATTAGTATTGCATTGTCTTGCTTATTGTATTCTAGTAAGTTTTGTTTTTAATTCCAGTTAGTTAGTACACAATGTGATATTACTTTCAGATGTACAATATAGTGATTCAACACTTCCATACAAAACTTGGCGCTTATCATGACAAGTGCCCTCCTCAATCCCCAACGCCTATTTAACCCATACTCCCACCCTCCCTCTGGTAACTGTCAATTCGTTTTCTGTCGTTAAGAGCCTATTTCTTTGTTTCTTTCTTCATTTTTTTCTTTGATCATTTCTTCTCTTAAATTCCACGTAAGAGTGAAATCATATTGGTATGTGTCTTGTTCTGATTGACTTATTTCTAGTCAGTTTTAATAGCAGGTACTGGAAGTCTCTAAATTTGTTCTACCTCTCTTTCTCTCTTTTTTCTGGCTATTCTAGGTTCAGTGAGTTTCCATAAAAATATTAAACTATCTTGTCATGTTCCCTAACTGTGATTGTATTGAATCTATGGATCAATTTGGGGAACATTTGGTGTTTTAGTAATATTGAGTGCTCTGTTTTATAAGTGTGTTTTATTCCTCTATTTAATTAGGCCTTTAATTCCTGTCAGGAATGTAATTTGTAGTTTTCTACATTCCACCATATGAAATGTATATACATCTTACATTAATTTTGTTAAACCCATATCTAAGCTTTTAATTTTTGATCTCATTTACCTCAATTTTTCTGATATATAGAAATAAATTGATTTTTGTTCACTCTTAGTAAGATGTTAACTGAAGATGTCCTGTTTATGTCCTTTATCAGTTTGAGGAGACTCCCTTCTATTCATATTTTGATATGAAGTTTTATGATAAAAATGTGTTGGTATTTTCTCAAATGCTTTGGTAGACTTAATGAGATAATCACATGGTATTTCAAAAACTCTATTATTATGGTAATTTCATTATTTTATTTTTGAATATTAAACCAATTTTTTTTATTCCTGATATAATCTCCATTTCAGTCATGCTGTGTTATCTATTTTATATATTGTTGCTTTTAATTTGCCAATATTTTGTTACATGTTTTTATATTTGTATCTGTAGTTTTCTTATTATGTCTTTTTTTCTGGTTTTCATAGTAGAGTAATGCTGGCCTTATTAAACAAATTTGGAGGTGTTTCCTCCAGTTCCATTTTCTGAGAGAATGTCAACATCCTTAGTATATTTTTTTTTAAATATTTCATGGGCCTCACTAGTTAAGCTACCTCAGCTTGGAATTTTCTTTGGGGAACATTTTTAACTATGAATTAAATTTTTAAAATAGTTACAGAGCTATATCCCTCCAGAAATTTTTGTGTTTTCTATCAATTACTGAGTAAGGAGCATTGAAAGCTGTATTATTTTTCTACTTCTCCTATGAGTTCTATTGAATTTAAAATTTTTCATTTCTGAAATTTCTATTTAAATCATTTTTACACCTTCCATTTCTTTCCATTTCTTTCTTTATAATATGTATATTTTTCTTTACATCCTTAAGCATATTTATAATTCTAATAGCTGTTTATTTATTTTAATATTTTATTAAAGTATAGTTAACATGTACTGTTTTATTAGTTTCAGGTATACAATATGATGATTCAACAACTCCATACATTTGTCAGTGCTCCTCAGGAGAAGTATATTCTTAATACCCTTTATCTATTTCACCCATACTCCTACTTACCTGCCCTCTGGCACTCACCAGTTTGTTTCCTGTATTTAAAAGTCTGTTTTTTGTTTGTTTGTTGATTTTTTATTGTTTTTGTTTTGTTTTGTTTCTTAAATTCCATGTATGAATGAAATTGTATATTTTTCTTTTTTTAACTGAGTTATTTCACTTAGCATTGTACTCTGTAGGTCTATCCATGTATTTGCAAATGGTAAGACTTCTTTTTTATGGCTGAGTAATATTCCATTATATACATATCTATATTTATATCTATATCACAACTTCTTTATCCATCTATGAATAGATACAAGGGTTGTTTTCATGCCTTGTAATTATACTCTTCTTTTTATATGTTACTATTTATTAATTTCCCTCCTGCTAGGAGTATGTTCATGCTTCTTTGTTTTTCTGGTAAATTTCTAACAACAGATATAGTAAATTTATATGTTTAGCACTAGATTTTATTTCATTCCATTAATAAATAGTGAAATTTAGGGGCGCCTGGGTGGCTCAGTCAGTTGAGCATCTGACTTTGGCTCAGGTCATGATCTCACAGTTTGTGGGTTTGAGCCCTGCATCGGGCTCTATGCTGACAGCTTGGAGCCTGGAGCCTGCTTCAGATTCTGTGTCTCCCTCTCTCTCTGACCCTCCCCTGCTCATACTGTCTCTCTCTCAAAAATAAAATAAACATTAAAAAATTTTTTTAAACAGAAATAGTGAAATTTGTACCAGCAGTTTCTTACAAATTATTTCAATTCTGTTAAGGCTTGCTTATTATCTTGGTTATGGCACATACATAGTCATGCTTTTGGGCTAACTTTCCTCATGATAATGGCCATACCCTTTTGAAGATTCTTTCTAATGCCCCATATATAATGATGTTTCTTTACTTTGGCCAAAGAAACACAAATTGTCCTTATTCTTGTGTTAGCTCTAAAAATGGTTTGATTGAATACTTTCTGGATGTTTTTTCTGAACGTATGGTGATTCCAGACATAGACACAGAGGATTGCTTATACAGTGTCTGGAACAGTGTGTGCATATGTGCATGCATGTATGTGCACGCGCATACATTGTCCCTGTTTTCTAGTGTTCTGTCTCATAATTTCTAGCTGCACTAGCTTCACTGAACTACATCTGTCTCCTCAACGTAACAAGGCACCCCATATCTATTTGGGCTCTCCCTCCCTGTCTTGCAGACTGAAAACTACCTTTAGGAAGTAAGCTTGTTCCCTTGTCCTTTTCCTCCTGTACTGTAGGATGTTCAATGTCTATCTACTGTTTCTTCATATATAGTCAAACTTCTGTATTTACAAATTCCATTATGTAATTCACCTGCTTGCTAAAATATATTTGTAATCCCAAAACTGGTACTAGCAATGTTTTTACAACATTTGCAGCCGGGTTCAGAGTAGGGGAAAGTTTGAGTTGCCCAACATGCACTTTTCCCAACTGAAGACCAAGAGTACACTCTGCCTTCTCCTTTCAATTCTCACACTCATGAGCAAGGGTTCTTTTCCCAGTCTATTGAGTGTCACATTTTTTGCATTCTTGTGTTTTTTTTTCCTTTTGGTTGATGATTTTACTGTTTAACATGGTGCTGAAACACTATCTAAAGTTCCTAAAAACAGGAAGGCTGTAAAGTGTCTTACGAAGAAAATATGTGTGTTAGATAAGCTTCATTCAGGCATGACTTATATTGCTGTTGGCTGTGAGCTCAAGGCTAATAAATCGAAATATACATGAAATAAGGTATCGTGAAACAGGAACACACATAAAACTAGGTTTCATACTGATAAGTTGATGAAATGTTGTAATCAGAGTCTCTGGTTTATTTCCTTTTCCATTACAGAATATACAACTATATTTGTCTGTGGCCTGTGTGAATATACATATATACACATGCATTAAGAAAATTTATTTTTGGGGCACCTGGGTGGCTCAGTTGGTTAAGTGTCCAACTTCAGCTCAGGTCATGATCTTCTGGTTCGTGAGTTTAAGACCTGTGCTGGGCTTTGTGCTGGCAGCTTTATGCCGGTAGCTCAGAGCCCAGGGTCTGCTTCAGATTCTGTGTCTTGCTCTCCTTGCCCCTCCTCTGGTCACACTCTGTCTCCCACTCTCTCTCTCTCTCAAAAATAAATAAATGTTAAAAAGTTTATTTCTAAAGAAAAAAATGTGCATTTAACATTTCAGATAAGATCTTTTTCCTCCACCCCCAAATTAATGCTAAGTAACTTCTTGAAAACATACAACCATTGTATCTTATTCTTAATGTGCACTAGACATGTTGCTATATTTCTAATTTCTTGACACATTAGTAATCAGACTCTACAGTAGGCACTTCCTGTTTCTCTCATCAAATTCAATAATGGTCAGAATCTTCAGACATTGCTGTATTAACTCTATCTTGTCTTCCTGAAAACTGAGTCTTGAATTTACTAACCACTAGCTTTGGGGCGCCTGGGTGGCTCAGCTGGTGAAGTGCTTAACTTTGGCTTGAGTCAGGATCTCACTGTTCATGGGTTTGAGCCCAGTGTCGGACTCTGTGTTGTCAGCTCAGAGCCTGGAGCCTGCTTCAGATTCTATGTCTCCCTCTATCTCTGCCCCTCCCTTGTCATGCTCTGTCTCTCTCTCTCTCAAAATAAATAAACATCAAAAAATTTTAATAAAAATAATAATTTAAAAAAACACTAGTTTACCCCTAACATCTAGCAAAGACCCTATATGCATACAGAATATGGGTTAAGAAAAGTGTACTATTTTGTGAGAAGAGCCTTTTCCACACAGCCTGAAATCCTACGATTAATCATTCATGAATTTGAGTTAGTTAAGTATGTTATTTTTTTAAAAAATTAAGTAACTAACAAATAAATAAATAATCATTTATTATGTCCAAACTTTGCAACTTAGCAGGATGACAGATACAATATTGTGGTTCTGATTTACAAAGAAGGTTCTGTTCAAATAGTCTATTTTTTAAGTAAGTTGTTTACTAGGTGATTTATTTCAGTGTTTGCTGAAGAAAATAAGGTTGCCCTATACTCATGCAAAGGCGCCAAAAATTTCAACAGTCATTTCCCCTGTATGTATGAAATCCAATTAGATACTTGAGGAAACTGAAATTTGAAAGTAAAGATAAACAAACTGAGGTTTGATGGAGGGAAGGGAATGGGAGGTAGGCTAAATGGGTGATGGGCATTAAGGAGGGCACTTGCTATGATGAGCACTGGGGGTTGTATGTAAGTGATGATCACTAAATTCTATTCCTGAAACCAGTATTACACTATATATTAACTAACAGAATTTAAATAAAACCTCTAAAAAATAAAAGAAAATAAAGGTAAATAGCAAGAGTGAATTGCTAATTGATAAAGGAGACACTTAAGGACATTCAGAAGACCAAAGATTCAGAAAGGCAAGGATACAGGGGTGAGGTGAACCAGGAAGTGAAAAAAAACATTTTGAAGAGTATCTAGAAAGGCCATAATGACATTTTGCTAGAGTGAAACCAAGTATGTAATTGTCTGGCAGGTCTCAATTTTTGCCTCTTCACACATTTGACAATGGAATTAACTCTATAACTTATGCTTTTAGTTAAGCAATTTCCAGGGGTCCTGGAATATTCTGTTGGAAACTTGCTTAATATTTTGCTGGCCTTATGCCATGTGGTGGCAAAGTGTGTCAGCCACAAGGCTTATGTATCTTTTACCAAAAATGTGCAGATATTATGTGATTCCTTTGATGGTGTCTCTCTTGTGGTATAGGAATGCGCTACAAAAAGAAACAAGGGTACTCTGTACAGCTTTATTCACTTGAGCACAAAAAACATTGCAATAACTATGTGGCATTTAAACACTGTGAGTGGGCATCTCAGATTCCTGGTTTAGGTGTGTCCTGAACCTCTCACTCACCTGTTTTCATGTTTTCTCAGTGCCCCGAGATAAGTTACTTAACTGGTGGTGGCAGTGACTGCTGCTAGAGTGAATCAATTTAGTTGATATTCACAGCTGGCATATAGGTAATACACTGAGAAGAACATCAGATTTCTATTTAGGAAAATATTTCATTGGAGCCCAATTTTGCAACTAATTGAAGACTTGAACATAGGGAAGTCCATGATTATTCTCAGAAAACTGTTACTTCTTTTTTAATTAGTCCACTTCTTTTCATTTCCACTGTTCCTAACCCACTAGCCACAATAGTTTTTCACCCAGATTAACATGGTGGTCTTTTAACTGATTTCCCACCTCTGTCTTCTGCCCCATTGGTTGTTGAGGTAGAAGTCAAAATGATTTTTCTAACATTTGTTTATGTTTATCTCACTTTCCCTCTGATAAAGTCC
The DNA here is from genome assembly GCF_006229205.1 of Suricata suricatta. Taxonomy (NCBI): domain Eukaryota; kingdom Metazoa; phylum Chordata; class Mammalia; order Carnivora; family Herpestidae; genus Suricata; species Suricata suricatta. Next base: position 112,898,719 of record NC_043709.1, read on the forward strand.
AGCCAAATCTTGATCTGATTCCTGCTTAGATCTTCTGCCTTATCTTCTAGACACTCCCTCATCATCAGTGTGTTCCAGTGAAGCTGATTTTTTAGTTCCTTCCTAAAATCTAGAACTATATTTTTAAATATCTATTAAATATTTCTTCCTTGAACTCTCATAGGCATCTTTTTCTTTTATTGTATTTCTTTTTAAATTGTGGTTAAGAACAGTTCACATATAATCTACTCTCTTAATAATGTTTTAAATCCTAAGCCATCTCTTTTCCCCCAGAAGCATCCTAAACTTACATAGTCCAAAGCTGAAGTCTTTAGAAGTCTTTTCACAAATGCATTCTATTTCCTTCTCTACTATTCATTCATCCAGTGAGCCTCTAAGCTGGAAACTTCAGTTTGAGTTTTGAAAAGCTCTTCTGCACCCAGTTTACCATTTAATTATCCCAATTCTCCCCAAAATATTTTTTTAGTGTTTATTTACTTTTGAGAGGGGAGAGGCAGAGAGAGAGGGAGATAGAGAATCTGAAGCAAGCTCCAGGCTCTGAGCTGTCAGTACTGAGCCCGACGTGGGGCTCAAACCCACCAACCATGAGATTATGACATAACTCAAAGCCTGACACTTAACTGACTAAGCCACCCAGGCTCCCCTCCCCAGATGGTTCTTGATTCAATTTTCCATCATGTTATTTTAAATTTTCTAGTTTTACATCTCTCTCCCTCTTCATCTCTTTAAAGGCAGGATGTATCAGGCACTGAAATCTATCCCTGACACTAGTGTAAACTCCATTAACACTTGTTGAATGGCTCCATATATAAAGACTTGGTAGCACTCTCTCTACAAGGTCTCTGTGATTTATCAGTTACAAATTTATCTCTTTTATAGGATGTGAATCATATAAGACAAGCTCTTCTCTGACCCAACCTTGTTCTACCACAGAGTAGAAAGTCCAGCAATATTTTAAATGATAAATAAATTTGAAATCTCCTAGTCATAGAATATTATATTTCTACTTTATTAAAACATGTAAGAATCTCTTATTTATGAAGCAATAAGCTTTGAAATTCCATCATCATTAACAACTAAAATAAAAACACCCACAAATTTTAAAACCAATAGTACAAAGAAACACCTACAATATCATGAACTAAAAAACCTTTACAAAATATGATTCATATTGCAATCATATTTTATAAATTGAAGGCATATTTCTGTGTATATGCATAGAGATATTTTGATGACTGGTCTTGAAGTATTAACAGTAAGTATCTCTTTGTTTTACGGGTTTTTTGGGGGGTTACATTTCTTTATTTTAAAAAATTTTTATAAGTACATATAGATTTTACACAAACAATAATGCTATTAAAATATATATTGTATCCCTTTAATTAGTAATGTAGTTGCCAAACTCCTGAAAAATCTCTTTTGTCCATTACTCTTTGTAATGTAAAGGAGGTAGAGTTGATGAATGTCCAATATTTTAAGTCGTGTTCTTTCATCAGGAGTGTGAATGGATTGTGGTATAACAGTTAGCAGAGTAAAAGATGAAGTTGGAAATTGAGTGTTACATGTGACTGGCACAGAAGATAGGTGTGTATGTGTTTGTGTTTCGATGGGTGCATTTGTAATGCATAAAAGAGTGAAAATGAAGGAAAGTAAAAGTGTTGACAAGTGTTTTTCCTTTTCTGAAATTCCAGTGATGCTGACACCCTTGTCTGAACAAATAACACTTGCATTGAAAACAGAAAAGAGAACAGACCAAATTTGTTTGGCTAGCATAAATCAGCTTATAAGATAGGATGGGAATCTATCAATATCTTGGAATTTTTTTTCTTCTCTCTGCACTTTTATAAAATTTGGTTTAATAAAAAGGACATAAAATATTGACCTAAAGAGGTGGGTAAATCTGAAAAGATATGCAAGTGTACATACACCCAATTAAAATGAAGACTTTTTTTTTTAACACAGATTACTATTTTTAGTAAGAATAAAGTTTGTACTGTAAGAGTTTTGTCTGGTATATCAGTGTAAATATATATGGAGCGAGTTGTAAATAACTTTGAAATTTTCTGACCGAAGATGGAAGTAGAGGCTCACCAGAAATAATATCCATAAAATTAACAACTAAGGATAAACTAGTTAGGAAATATGCCTAAGCTGTGAGAGATAGCATTACTCATAGAAGTGATACTTTCTATCTTTCTATCTAAGTAAACGGGATTACTTAATTTCTCATGGCTATGAAATTTTATTTTGAATTGTTTTGGATAATAGTGTAATTTTTAAAAATAATAACGTGCTTTTCATAAGAAAAATCTTGCCTAGTTTCCTGTATAGCTTTGATACAATGGCAATTTAAAAGCGTGATATTAAAATCTCCTTACTCATAGCACAATTGTTTTTGCTGAATTTAGTGGGGGCCTAGAAATGGCACAGAATTTTCCAAGCCCTCGTATAGTTTTTTTCTTTGTGAGAATTCCTAATAAGAAGTACCTATGCTTAGTAACAAGATTAGTTACAAATTCTCCTTACAAATTAGATAAAATTATCCTATTGATTTTGAACTGTGTAATGGTCATTTCCCTTTTTTCTTTTGTATTCTCAAGCTTATAGCCAAATACAGCCTATCCTTGGTGCTGCTAAATGTTTTGTGACTAGATCACTGGGGAAAACAGAAAAGTTCTGATTTGCAGTATTTACCAATTTCTGAGGTATAAATTCTTCCACTAAAGCTAAGTTTAAGCTACTAAGATATGTTATGACAGGTGGAACTGGGAAGAAATGTGTACAGTTGGTTTTTTAAACTGGTATGAACCAGCTCCAGGATAGTGCCAGGCCCAAGCATAATATTTATGCCCTAATCATATGCTATGTATACATTTTTAGCCCTCCCCTTTCCTTTTTTTTTTTGCTTATTATTTGTTTGTTGTTTTATTTATTTATTTATTCTATACAATTTATTGTCAAGTTAACTAACATACAGTGCATACAGTGTGCTCTTGGCTTTGGGAGTAAATTCTCATGATTCATCACTTACATACAAAATGCAGTGCTCATCCCAACCGGCGCCCTCCTCAATACCCATCACCCACTTCCCTGCCCCATCTCACCCTTCCACTCTCAGTTTGTTCTCTGTTTTTAAATTTTATTTAAAATTTTTTAAATGTTTATTTTTGAGAGAAAGAGAAAGAGCGTGAGTGGGAGAAGGAGACACAAAATTGAAAGCAGGATCCAGGCTCTGAGCTACCAGCACAGAGCCCGACTCAGGGATTGAACACATGAATGAAGTCATGGCATGAGCTGAGATCAGACACTTAACTGACTGAGCCACACAGGTGCCCTTGATTTGTTCTCTGTATTTTTTTTCTTTTATAGTTTATTGTCAAGTTGGTTTCCATGTAACACCAAGTGCTCATCCCAAGTGCCTTCCTCCATGCACATCAACCCTGTCCCCTCTCCCCATTTTCTGTCAGCCCTCAGTTTGTTCTCAGTATTCAAGAGTCTCTCACTGTTTACCTCCCACTCTCTCCCCAACTATTTCCCTGCCTTCCTCTCCCACATGGTCCTCTGCTAAGTTTCTCCTTTTCCACTTATGAGTAAAAACATATGGTATCTGTCCTTCTCTGCTTAACTTATTTGACTTAACATGACACCCTCGAGGTCCACCCACATTGCTACAAATGGCCAGATTTCATGCTTTCTCATTGCCATGTAGTATTCCATTGTATAGATCAACCACATTTTCTTGATCCATTCATCAGTTGAAGGACATTTAAGCTCTTTCCATGATTTGGAAGTGCCGCTATTTGGAAGTGCCGCTATGAACATTGGGGAACATGTGCCCTTATGCATCAGCACTTCTGTATCCCGTGGGTAAATCCCTAGCAGTGTTATTGCAGGGTCATAGGGGAGTTCTATTATTAATTTTTTGAGGAACCTACACACTGTGTTCCAGAGGGGCTGCCCCAGTTTACATTCCTACCACAAGTCTAAGAGAGTGCCTGTTTCTCCACAACTTGTCAGCATCAATAGTCACTTGATTTGTCCATTTTAGCCAGTCTGACCGGCATGAGGTGCTACCTCAGTGTGGTGTTGATTTGTATTTCCCTGATGATGAGTGATACTGAGCATCATTTTACATGTCTATTGGACATCTGGATGTCTTCTTTGGAAAAGTATCTTTTCATGTCTTCTGCCCATTTCTTCACTGGATTATTTGTTTTTTGGGGGTGGAGTTTGGTGAATTCCTTATAGATTTTGGATACTATTCCTTTATCTTATATGTCATTTGCAACTATCTTTTCCCGTTTCATTGGTTGCCTATAAGTTGTTTTATTTTAATAGTTTATTTATTTTTGAGACAGAGCATGAATGGCAGAGGGACAGAGAGAGAGGAAGACACAGAATCTGAAACAGGCTCCAGGATCTGAGCTGTCAGCAGAGAACCCGATGTGGGGCTCAAACTCATACCCCGCTAGATCATAACCTGGGCCAAAGTCAGACACTTAACCTTTGAGCCAGCCAGGTGCCCCCGCTATTGGTTTTATTGGTTGTTTCCTTTTCAGTGCAGAAGCTTTTTATCTTGATGAGATCCTAATGGTTTGTTTTTGCTCTTGATTCCCTTGCCTTTTGTGATGTGTCAAGAAGGAATTTGCTGCGGTTGAGAGAAAGAGGTTGTTTCCTGCTTTCTCCTCTAGGGTTTTAATAGTTTCCTGTCTCACATTGAAGTCCTTCAGCCATTTTGAGTTTATTTTTGTGTATGGTGTAAGAAAGTGGTCTAGTTTTACTTTTTTGCATGTTGCTGTACAGTTCTCCTAGCATCATGTGTTAAAGAGACTTTTTCTGATTGGATACTCTTTCCGACTTTGTCAAATTAATTGGCCATACATTTGTGGATCCAATTCTGGGTTCTGTATTCTATTCCATTGGTCTATGTGTCTGTTTTTGTGCCAATACCAAACTGTCTTCATGTTTACAGCTTTGTAGTGGAGGCTAAAGTCTAGGATTGTGATGCCTCCTAAATTGGGTTTCTTCTTCAATATTACTTTGGCTATTCAGGGTCTTTTGTGGTCCATACAAATTTTAGAATAGTTTGTTCTTGCTTTGAGAAGAATGCTGGTGCAATTTTGATTGGGATTGCATAGAATCTGTAGATTGCTTTGGGTAATAATACCATTTTAAGAATGTTTATTCTTCCAATCCATGAGTATGGAATGGTTTTCCATTTCTTTGTGTCTTTGTCAATTTCCTTCATGAGTTTTCTAGAGTTTTCATCTTACAGGTCTTTTATATCTTGGGTTAGGTTTATTCCTAGGTATTTTATGATTTTTTGTGATATTGTGAATGGGATCTGTTTATTGATTCTCTTTCTGTTGCTTCATTATTGGTGTATAAAAATGAAACCGATTTATGTACGTTGATTGTGTACCCAGCGACATTACTGAATTCATGGATCTGTTCTAAGGGCTTCTGGTAGTGTCTGTCGCATTTTCCATGTAGAGTATCATGTCATCTGCGAAAAGTGAAAGTTTGACCTCATCTTTGCCAATTCTGATGCCTTTTATTTTCTTTTGTTGTCTGATTATTGATGCTGGGACTTCCAGCTCGATGTTAAACAGAAGTGGTGAAAGTGGACATCCCTGTCATGTTCCTGAACTCAGGAGAAAGCTCTTGGTTTTTTCCCGCTGAGGATGATATTAGCTGTGGGCTTCTCATAAATGTGGGCTTCTTTTATGATGTTTAAGTAATTTCCTTCTATCCCAACTTGCTCGAGGGTTTTTATTAAGAAAGGATGCTATATTTTGTCAAATTCTTTTTCTGCATCTATTGACACGATCCTATGGTTTTTATCTTTTATTTTGTTAACTTGATGTATCACATTGATTGATTTGAGAATATTGAACCAGCCCTGTAACACAGGAATGAATCCCACTTTATCTTTGTGGATAACTCTTTTTATATGCTGTTGAATTCGATTTTCAAGTATCTTGTTGAGTATTTTTGGATCTGTATTCATCACGGATATTGGCCTGTAGTTCTCTTTTTTTGTTGGGTCTTTGTCCAGTTTGGGAATCAAAGTGATCCTGGCTTTGTAGAATGAGTCCAGAAGTTTTCCTTCTATTTCTATTTTTTGGAATAGCTTGAGAAGAATTGATATTAACTCTGATTTAAATGTCTGGTAGAATTCCCAGGGAAGCCATGTGGCCCAGGGCTCTTATTCCTTGGGAGAGTTTTGATAATTGATTCAAATTCTTCACTAATTATCAGTCTGTTCAGATTTTCTTTCTCTTTCCATTTGAATTTTGGCAGTGCATATATGTTTAGGAATTTGTCCATGTCTTCTAGGTTGTCCTGTTTGTGGGCATATAATTTTTCATAGTATTCCCTGATAATTGCTTGTCTTTTTGAGGGATTGGTTGTAATAGATACATTTTCATTCATGATTTTTTGTCTATTTGAATTTTCTCTTTTCTCTTTGAGAAGCCTGGCTAGAGGTTCATCAATTTTTTTTTTTTTTCAGAAAAACCAACTCTTGGTTTTATTGAACTGTTCAACTGGTTTTTTTTTGGATTCTATATTGTTTATTTCTGCTTTGATCTTTATTATTCTCTTCTTCCAATGGGTTTGGTGTGTTCTTGCTGCTCTGCTTCTAGTTCCTTTAGGTTTGCTGTTAGATTTTGTATTTGTGCCTTTTCTAGTTTCTTGAAATAGGCCTTGACTGCAATATACTTTCCACTTAGGACTGCCTTTGCTGCATCCCAAAAAGTTTGGATTGTTGTATTTTTATTTATTTCCATATAAATTTTAATTTCTTCTCTAATTGCCTGATTGGCCCATTTGTTCTTTAGTAGGGTGATCTTTAACCTCCATGTTTTTGGAGGTTTTCCAGACTTGTTCTAGAATTGATTTCAAGTTTCATAACATTGTGATCTGAAAGTGTGCATGGTATGATCTCAATTCTTTTATAGTTACGGAGGGCTGCTTTATGACCTAGTATGTGGTCTCTCTTGGAGAATTTACCATGTGCACTCCAGAAGAAAGTGAGTCCCATAGCTTCAGGATGTAGACTTCTAAATATATCTGTCAAGTCCATCTGTCCCAATGTGTAGTTTAGGCCCATTGTTTCCTTAGTGATATTCTGTCTAGTTGATCTATCCATTGCTATAAGTGGAATATTATTATTCCCTGAAATTAGTACATCTTATCAAGAAGATTGTTTCTGTTTGTGATTTACTTTTTTATGCATTTGGGTGCTTCTGAATTTGGTGCATAGATGTCATAATTGTTAGCTCTTCCTGATGGATAGCCCCTGTAATTGTTATATAATGCCCTTCTTTACCTCTTGTTACTGCCTTAATGTTAAAGCCCAGTTTGTCTGATGTAAGTATGGCTACTCCAGCTTTCTTTTGACTTCCAGTTGCATGATTGATATTTCTCCATCCCCTTACTTTCAATCTGAAGGTGTCCTCAAGTCTAAAATGAGTCTCTTGTAGACAGCAAATAGATTCTAATACCCTATGTCTTTTGATTGGAGCATTTAGTCCATTTACATTCAGTGTTATTATTGAGAAATATGGGTTTAGAATCATTGTGCTCTCTGTAGGGTTCATGCTTGTAATGGTGTCTCCAGTACCTTGCATTGCTTGCAACATTTTTCTCTTAGAGTCCCTCTTAGGATTTCTTGTAGGGCTGGTTTAGTGGTGATGAATTCCTTCAAATTTTGTTTATTTGGGAACACTTTTATCCTCCTTCTATTTTGAATGACAGGCTTTTTGATAAAGGATTCTTGGCTGCATTTTTCTTTTTTTCTGTTCATCACATTGAAGATTTCCTGCCGTTCCTTTTTGGCCTGCCAAGATTCAGTAGATTGGTCTATAACCACTCTCATATGTCTCCCTTTGTATGTTAGGGCCCTTTTATCCCTAGCTGCTTTCAGAATTCTCTCCTATCCTTATATTTTGCCAGTTTCACTATGGTGTGTCATGCAGAAGTTCGATTCAAGTTACGTCTGAGTGGAGTTCTCTGCACCTCTTGGATTTCAATGTCTATTTACTTCCTCAGATTGGGGAAGTTCTTGGCTATAATTTGATAAGCACCCCTTCAAGACCTTTGTTTCTTTCTTCACCTTTGTTTCTTTCTTCTTTTCCAGAAATTCCGGTGATATGGATATTATTCTGTTTGATTGTATCACTCAGTTCTTGAATTCTCCTTTTGTTTTCCTGGATCAATTTATCTCTTTTTCCTGGCTTCTTCTTATTCTATAATTGTGTCTTCTAGTTCACCTATCTCTCTCTCTCTGCCTCTTCAATCTGTGCAGTCACAGCCTCCATTTTATTATGTACCTCATTTATAGAATTTTTTTAACCTGTCACAGCTATGTTTAAGGTCCCTAGTCTTCATATCCATAGCTTTTCTGATGTCTTCCATGTTTCTTTGAAGCCCAGTGATTAATTTTATGATAATTGTTCTAAATTCTTGCTACATTATGTGGCTTATATCTGTTTTTGAGCAATTCTGTAGCTGTGATTTCTTGGAATTTCTTAAAGAATTCTTCCGTTTCATCATTTTGGCTAGCTTTCTGTCTCTTGTCAGTTTTAAAAGCTTGTTATGTACTCTGTACCAGTAATATTGCTGTATTAAAGGAGGATAATTGACTATCTAAGTCCTGTCCATTCAGGAAGTGTTCTTTTAATGGTGTCTCTTGATTTCTCTTGCTGTGCCTTTGGTTATTTTATTTCCCTACTCAGTGACATTTGGGACTCTCCACCATGTGTAATTTGGCTTGTTTCTTGAGGTAGTCCTGAAAAGAGAAACAAACAGAAAAACACACAGGGAACAAAGGCACACAAGCACGCAAATAAATCAAACAAACAAGCCAACCTAAAAGGGAAAGAGAAAAAAAGAAAAGAAAAAAGTGGTGGGGGATAAAAACAACAAAAGACAAAGGACAGTCTCAAAGCATAAAACCAGAAATCCCAGCTACAAATAGAGTAGTGTGGAAGCAGTGCTGTTGGAAGAGTATGTATAAGAGAGAAGTGACAGTGGTGTGGAGGAAGTGAAATTGAATGTTGACCAGCCAGAGAGACTAAAAGGCTTAATTCAGAGAGTGGAAAAGGAGAATATGGTAGGAGGTGAGGAGAAAAAAACGAAGATAACGTTACCCAAAGAAACTATATAATCTATTATTGCAGAGAGAGAGAGAAAAGAAGGTAGCATCAACAGAATGGATTAAGTATGACTGTTTAGGCAAACCAATGTCCCACCTGCCCAGTCCAGCAGAGGGGAGAGATAAGAATGAGATAAGGGGTAATATATCTGAGCAAGAATTGATCTAATCAATGCAATGCATTAATGTTGGTCTTGCCCAGGTCTCAGAAAAAAAAAAAAAAAAAAGGCAGCTCTCCAGTGCGGATGAGTGTGATTTGGTGTAGATAGGTCTCAACTCCACTGTGGGTCCTGTGGGCTGTTCCCGGAGGCCCGGCCTTGGTGGCTGTGGGGAGAAGAATAGCAGCGCCCCTGTCCTTTTCTGAATCAAGCATTGCAACCCACGTTTTTTGGTCAGATATCCCTCTATTTTCCAAGCCCCGCTTCATTTACAGTTCCTAGTTCACAAAGTTTAATGATACCACCTGAAATGTACTCCCGCAGGCAAGCAGCTTCCTAGCTGAGGATCCAGTAAGGTGAGTAGGAGAGCAGTTTCTCCTGTCACCACCTTGGATTGAGGCACCGAGCCCAAGGAAAGAGAGGCTTAGCTAGAGAGAGGATTTCTCTCTCCGCGCCCTGCAGTTACAGATGGGATGATAGGATCCCTCTCCATCATAGGCCCAGGTTTTTGTCTTCTCTAAAGACTGCTTTATGAGCATTTTTGGCCTCTCTTTCTCTTCCCCTCATCTCTCCACAGCTTTCCATGATTCTCTGCGGAGGGGGCTCCCTCCCCCCCAAACCGCTGGGTCCTGGCCCATTTTTATCTTCCCCAGATCACACTCACAAAACTATGAGGCTGTCTTCTTAGTAGACTCTGTCTCTTTTCCTCCCAGACTCTTGCGGATCAGAGTATTGTGGCCTCAGTCCCTCTTAGTTTGATAGATACAGGTGGGTGAAAAGTATAGAGCCTCCTACTTCTCTGCCATCTTGCCTCCTCCCTCCAGGCAGCATTTTTACTGTGATCTAAATCTGTCCTCCAACCTTGGGGTCAAAAAAATTATTTAATGTAAGGGCCAACTAGGAAATATTGTATATTTTTTGGGTCATAGAGTTTTGTAGCAAATACTCCATTCTGCTGCTGTGATGTGTTTTAACTCACTCTTGTGAGTCTAATCTCCCTGTGCTGCAGTCTTAGCCAAGGTGGGCCGAGTTGTATTTCACAAGTCCTGCCTCATTTCCAGACCTTAGTCAGTACACTTCAATGATACCACCCGAAATGTACTCCTGCAGGCCAGGCAGCTGCTTAGCTGGAGATCCAGTAGGGGGAGTAGGGAGCAGTTTCTCCTGGTGCCACTGGGATCCAGGTACCTAGCACAAGGAATGCGCCACAGCTAGAGAAAAAAACCTCTCTCCGAATGCCCTGTGGCTCCAGATGGGATGATAGGATCCCTCTCTGTCCCGAGCCAAGATTTTCCTCTTCTCCAGAGACAGTTTACAGCAGACTCAGGCACTCTTTTTCTTCCCCTAGTCTCTCTGTGGCTCTCCGTGGAGGGGGTTCCCTCCTCTCTGTGCCTCCGAGTCCTGGCCCATTTTTACCTTCCCCAGTTTGCAACCACGCACCTATGAGGCTGTCTTCTTATTGGACTCTGTTTCTTTTTTTCCCAGACTCTTGGTTCAGTGTTTTATGACTTCAGTTTTTCCAGGTTTTAGAGATGTAGGTGGGCAAAAAAGTATGTATCTCCCTATTTCTTCACCATCTTGCTGCTCTTTCTGTTCTCTGTATTTAAAAGTCTCTTATGGTTTGCCGCCCCCCCCCCGTTTGTAAGTATTGCTTTTCTTTCTCTTCCCCATGGTCTCCTGTTAAATTTCTCAACTTCCACATATGAGTGAAAGCGTATGATATCTGTCTTTTCTCTGACTGACTTATTTCACTTAGCATTGTATCCTCTAGTTCTATTCAGTTTGTTGCAAATGGCAAGATTTCATTCCTTTTCATTGCTGATCAGTACTCCATTGTATATATGTACCACATCTTCTTGGAACACAAACAGACACATAGACCAATGGAATAACATAGAGAACCTAGAATTGGACCCATAAATGTATGGCCAACTAATCTTCAACAAAGCAGGAAAGAGTATCCAATGGAAAAAAGACAGTCTCTTTAGCAAATGGTACTGGGAGAACTGGACAGCAACATGCAGAAGAATGAAACTGGATGGCTTTCTTATACCATACACAAAAATAAATTCAAAATGGATGAAAGACCTAAATGTGAGACAGGAAACCATTAATAAAACATACACAACTTCTTTGATTTCAGCCCCAGCAATTTCTTACTTGACATGTCTCCAAAGGCAATGGAAATATAAGCAAAAATGAACTATGGGGACCTCATCAAGATAAAAAAAGCTTCTGCACATCAAAGGAAACAACAAAACTAAAAGACAACCAACAGAATGGGAGAAGATATTTGCAAATGACATATTGGATAAAGTGTCAGTATCCAAAATTCATAAAGAACTTACCAAACTCAACACCTGAAAAGCAAATAATCCTATGAAGAAATGGGCAGGAGACATGAATAGACATTTTCCCAAAGAAGACACCTAGATGCCCAACAGATACATGAAAAGATGCTCAACATCACTTATCATCAGGGAAATACAAATAAAAACTACATTATTCACATTTTTATCACAAGATTAAACCACCTTTAATTCTTTCTGGTGTCAGATAAAATAAAATACCAAATTACTCATTAGTAAAAAGATGCATTTAAGACAGAACTTTTGTGATAGCTGCCAAATCTAGCTTTCACCTTTGGTTTTATTGCAATAATTACTACTTGAAGATTAGTTCCCATGCAAGATTTTCTAGAACTTCTCTTCAGCTCTTTCTTCAAAAAAGAATAATGTAATGTAATTAAGTTCACAAATCATCATTCACAAAACAGCCATGTACATTAACTTATTTATATTTTTTCAAAGGTCTTATGAGTTATAATGGGAAGATACTACAATCCTCATTGTTGGATAACAATGCATCATAAGCCTAATGCTTTACCTAAAATCATATAATGTGTAAGTAACATAAGCTCCAACTTGTTTTTACTCCATTAAGTCCACAAAAAACAAATTACAATTCCTACTGGTTTTTTCTAGAGATCAGGGTACATTAGATACTATTTTGGGTGTGGTTAGTTTTCATGATAAATGAAAAAATTTATTGCTGCTAAATTGTAAAAATTACTAGGACTTTGAGCCCTGAACATAATAATGATGGACCTAGCTTTTAAATTCTTATGTATACTGTTGCTTTTAAATTATAAAAGACTTGCTTTAAGGAGAATGATAATGCTAAGTACCCTATCGTGGGGTGATTTATCAAGGAAATGAATGACAGCTAACATAGTTGATAATTGAATAATGGGAAAGTATATCTAAAATCTTGTAAAGGGATGATAAATTCTGTATAACTCATCTGAGCTGTGAAATCTGTGTATGAAATGTAGTAAGTGAGTAGGAGAGCATTCAGATATAACATCTTGACTTAGTTACATCTTAACAAAAAGCAAATCTTAGTGCTCTCTAGAGGGAACTCTGAAGAATTTTGTGCAGCAGTGGCTTCCCCACCTTCCAGGCCACTACAGCTTAATGGCAAGAGAATTACTGTGATATGAGCTGCAGAACTGCATTTTCAAGTGTGTTTACCGTACCACTATTGATTGACTGATTCTGTCCAACTACCCCTTGCAATAAACAACCCAGCTAGAGTGTGCACTGTTGGGAAGCACTGATGCATTATTTAACAGTAACTAATCAATATAAAACAAGCCTCCCCTTTGTTATAGCAGTACTATTGATAGACTGCTTCTCCATTTTAATTTTTTATTATTTTGCATTGATTTCTGAAACTCAATTCTGTATCTTACTTTTCTTACATCAGTAACTGTGAGCTGAGCCCTACCTGACTAGAAATCTAACATCCCTTTTGAATCACAAATTACCCAACTTCATTAAGAAACAATTAGTTGAGAGTTTTTTAAAAAATCATTCAGCTTTGCTCTAATCAAATTTAATGAGTGTGACAAATTAAGTACAGGATTCTGGGGAAGACATATATTATAAAAATCTGAAAAGACAACATTTTTGCCTCTGTATATGTTTTAGGGAGTAGGCTCTCAAAATCTCCCATTTAACCTGAATGAATGTGGTAGGAAATTCAGTAATAGGGATTTGTCCCCTAATCCTGCTTTATCAGTGGAAGAAAAGGGTTCTTAGTTCTCTTCTTCATTTCTTTCTTCCTCCCTTCCTCCCTTTTCCGTTTTCTCCCTCCCTCCCTCTTTCCTTCCTTTCTCTCTTTCTTTCTCCCGTCCTTTTTAAATCTTGGCTGAGTTGTCTAGAATAAAACATAAATAACAACTACTTTGGGCATTTTTGCACCTGAGTGCTAACTCTTAAGCAGCCAAATAGAATAAGATCTTATCATCTGTTTATATAAACAGTGTAAGAGGGTGAGTCAGGTGTGAGCAGGCAGGCAGATAGGTGTAGATGTGTCCAGCTTGTGAACTGGGCTGAAAATAAGCAGAGAAATTGGCTGGTCCATTCATTTAATACAATGTGTTTAGATATTCTTTTTTGCCTGTTATAAAGCAATAACAATAATATACAGTTGGGCTTTCAGATAATTTATAAAGGTTAAAAATATATGTACTAAAGACATTTCTTATTGTTAGTTATGCTCATCAATACATACTTGTTGTTTAATATGTATTTTCTGGTTACAAAAGAAATTCAAACTCTTTGCAAAACTTAAAAAATACACAAGTAGGAAGAAAATACTAATTGCTCCATACTTTTATTTATCTAAAAACAACTGTTAAGTTATTCATATTTTGGTGTGCACAACTTGCAATTCATTTTTTCTTTTTCCTCCCTGTATATTATTAACCTATGTTACCTGGAGGGTAAATTATACAGAATATCATGTCCAGTCCCTGTGTAATTTTGCTCAAGGTAACAGAGGTCAGGTTATAATTATTTTACTAATATTTTATTTTTGTCACTGTTATTTAAAAAGACACTTTCATATGACATACTACACTAATATTAAATTGCATGTTTGCTCTAAGTGTTAAATTATTATTAATTTGGTAAGGGACACAGGGCTGTTAATATTTATTCACCATTACAGGGTCAGAAATTCCAAAGTAAAATTGTTAAATACAAAGAGTAAAAACAAATCAGAATTGGAAGTGGTTTCTCTGGATAATTGGAAGCAGAAAACGAGGAGATCAGAAATATAAAGGCTCATAGAACTAGGATGGTTTAAGCTTACCAATCAAAATAAACTATAGAAAGAGAAATCAAAGTCCCCTCAGAAAGGGAAAAGAGTCTAGGTGTAGATTTCCATGTTGTACTTATGGCATATCCAATATCCAATATTCAATGTATATTGAGCACTAACAGTATGCCCAGCAATCAAAATTGGCTGCTAGAAATCTGAGAGCCAGATTTAAGTGCAGCCCCTGGAAAGAAGATAGCATTTTACAACTTACCTTTTAAATCTCTTGTTGACTTCATTTTACATGCTCACCCTCATTTTTTTCTTCTCAGTCTCCTTTGAGAATCAACAAGTTCCTCTGTATATCTATGGCTATATCATTGTAAGCTGTTAAAATAATGTCTGTATTGAGGCTAACTGAGGAAAACATAAGATATAGCTGTGCTAGAAACTGAAGAGAATAAGATATCAAATAAGGGATGGTTTCAATGCTCAATAAGAATAAGCATCAAGCAAAAAACTCCTTACTAAAAGATAAAAAGCCCCTAATGAGTGTTACACCATGGCCATGGGGAGAGGAGTGGTGGCAGAATGATTGAGTCATGACCTCACAATGTACCCTGTGGACCTAACCTGCCTAGATTATCTGAAGTTACCTACTTAGTCATCATTGCCAGTTAGCATTTTGAGGGTAGAATTTGGTCATTTGCTTTTTATCTCTGGAAGAGCTTAACATATTTAGTTATTTACTTAAAAAATTTCAAAAATTTTAATGTTTCTTTCCTTGAAAGAATACCATAAAAATTGGAAATGTAAACAATTAGAAACATGATGCTTCTATTTAGAAAAGTATCAAATTAATCATCAAAGCTAGGTTTTAATGACCTGAGTAGAGTTCTTTAACTTAGATTTTTAAAAAGAGAAAAATCAATCAGTTGAAATTAGCCAAAACTTATGGGTGAAACTATTAATCTTAGACACATGTATAATTAATTATATATGTGGTTTCATTCGATACTTTCTCACTTAGCAGTGGGAAAAGTTATTAACTGCATGTGTCTAGATTAAACTTCAACACAGCTCAATCCTTTTATGAGTTCTCCTTTCCTTGAGATTCATATTTTTCTCTGCTGGTTGACAGTAAAATTGTTTTTGCTTTTGTTTGGTTTTGTTTTTTAAAAATTCTGTAAGGCATAATATACATAGTAAGATACACAAGTCTTAGGTATACATCTCAAGATATTTTTAGCCCATGTGACACCTGTAAGCACCCTTGTAATTATTATTGAATCAATAGATAAAACATGCCCAGCACCCAGAAGGCTCCTTCTGTGCTCTGTTCCATTGGCACTCTCTAACAGTAACTTCTATTCTGACTCTTAGCCCCATGAAATAATTTTACCTATTATTAAAATTTATATCAATGAAATCATATGATAAGCACTTTTTGTTTGGCTTCTTTCACCCAGTATAATTTTTGAAATCCATCCATGTTGTGTGCAATCTATCTATGTTGTTCATTCTTTCTTGTACCTGTGCAGTAATTCTATATATGAATATACTGTAAATGTTTCATCCATTCTAGTGATAGACAGTTGAGTTATTATGGAGCTGCCATGAAGATTCACCAATATTTGGTATTGTCGATTTTGTTTTGTTTTATTTCACTCATTCTTTTGGGAATGTGATGGTATTTCATTCTAGTATTAATGTGTATTTTTCTGATGACTAATGATGTTCTTTCCTGTGAAGTGTCTGCTTAACTCATTTGTCCATTTTTCCATTAGGTTGTCTTAATGAATTCTATAAGTTCAGTATTCAACTGTTCCAGAGCTAGAATTTGCTGTTTCACCATAAATTTTCTCTACTCTTGGCATTGTTACTATTTCTGTTTCTACCACACTTTTTTCATAGTCTCTGTTCTCCCTTGCTGTTTAATATTTTTCCTCCTGCTGTGACGTGCCATACTCTCTGGGTCATATGACTTGTATTACACCAATGATTTTTACTGCTGATAACTTATTTTTGAAATCACTGGTTCCATTGGTTACACTAATCCACATCACCAATAACCAATTCTGGGAAGGATCAACATATCTCTTAGATTTTCCTAGAATTCCAGGTCTCAATATTATGAGCCTCAATACTGTTGACAAAGCATTATTAATTTTGGATGTGAGAATTAGCTTCTAGCAAGAGTCTAATGGAAAAGTTAGCTATAGTTAAACAATATAGCATTTTAGTAACTTCTTTCTCATCTCTCATATTTTAGGTCCCATTTCCATTATGGGTCATTCACAGATTTTCTAGGGCACATATCAAAGTGTTATTAAAATAGGAAATATTAGTAACAGGACTTTAAAACTCCTTTAGTATTCTTACTTTCCTGCCATTAGTAGAACTTACATAGATAGAATGCAAATGGAAGCCATATTTTCTAACAAGAATAAATTCCATTTGTGACACTAAGACCAAAGCAGTTACTCTTCATCAGAGAAGTCTATAAACTTATAGAAGTAGCAGAATTGACACACACAAGGTAAATTAACACAAATATGCATGTGTTCGCTCACATGCTGAAGGCTTCCCATGGGTTAGATATTGTGATAGGCACCATGGAGGACCAAAATATACATTAAATGTCAATGCTGATATCAATTACCTGATCATCTTAGTTTCTGTAAGTCTTTGCCTATAATCTGCAAATAATATTTATCTTGAATATACAAATCATACTTTTATTAATGAAAAAGCTGAGACCTCAGTGGGATAAAATTGCTAAAGTCAGTTTGAAATTGCTAAAGTCAGTTAGGATTTGATTCATGTATGACTAGCTTCAGAAGTATGCTTTCTACACCTCAATAAACAATCTACTCTCCATTGCCTAGATTTTTGTTCTTATATCTCTCATAATATTTTAAGCATTTACCATGATTGATTTTTAATATAACTGTCACCAAAACACCAAGGGTATGTCTTACGTGTCTCTTTTTCACAGGGTCCAGATCCTCAATAAAGTTTGTTGACTGAAAACAATGGTTATAATTTAAACACCAAAAGACATATCTTAGGTTATAATAAATTTCTGCATCCCTAAAATGGTGGAAAATTTGTTCTGAATGTACAGATTCAGAGATAGCTAAAATGTTTCTAGCACTATTTACTTACTAGGTATTTCACTAAAGCTTAATCTGCATGAAATCCTAACAATAAACTTAGTAGTAATTACTGTTATTCATCTCATTTTTAAATATATAGAGAGGAAAGAGAACATATCAGTAGATATCAGTAGATTCCAGAAAAAGTACAAATTCTCAATCACTATCCATTGAGGAGGGTTTGAGACAAGAGTTTAACTGGAATATGTTCCTAAAGGATAATTAGAATCTGAACAAACTAAACTGGGGAAAAGGGATTCTGGCAAGGCTAAAGGCAATGTAGGGAAGAAGGTATACCAGAAACATGGTTCAATTCATCTTGGAAAGACAGATGTTGGCATGGGTAGAACTGCATAGGAAGCCTACTAAGATAGGCAGGAGAACCCAGGATTGATGCACCTGCTTGCAAGTGACTGCCTGGGGTTGACTCTCAGCTCTGCCACCTACTATTTACATAACTCTTCTAGTGACTTAACCTCTCTGTGTTCTATATGTTTTGTCAACCTCATAGGGTTTTCATGAAGATTAATAAGGGTTTATATAGAAAGATAGTATCTTGCATATGATTAGCTCTACTTAAGTCTGGACATTGTATTATTAGTAGTATTAGTATTACTTTAAAAACAGTTATTCTACTTTTTTGCATGGACCTCAAGCATATTGTAGTATAGAGGTGGAATTTAAGGAAAGGTATTAAGCAGGCTGTGTTGTAGCTTATGAACAAGTAATAAATTGTATCATTTATCTTGAATGTATCATAGATAAGCTGCTATATAACGATTGCCACTTCAGATAGCTGTGAAATTAGGTGATTAACTAGTTGTTACTTAA
>NC_043709.1:112917231-112920346 GCF_006229205.1 Suricata suricatta
AGGAAAGGTATTAAGCAGGCTGTGTTGTAGCTTATGAACAAGTAATAAATTGTATCATTTATCTTGAATGTATCATAGATAAGCTGCTATATAACGATTGCCACTTCAGATAGCTGTGAAATTAGGTGATTAACTAGTTGTTACTTAACCTTCTAATTTCTGTATAAGTCTAATTACATGAAACAGAAGTTGGTGTTTTATTTTTTACTTTGCTTTTCTGTTTGGAGTCTCATTGTAACTACTATATTGTAAATGATGGAAAATAATTGCATATGTTAAAAAAATATGAAACTTTATAAAGTAAAAAATAAAATAAAAAATAGTTATTCAAATTTATGGGTTTTTGTATATTCATCAGCCTCTCTCTCTCTCTCTCTCTCTCTCTCTCTCTCTCTTTTATTTTGAGACAGAGAGCAAAAACAAGCAAGAGGGGCAGAATGAGTGAGATGCAGGGTTCAATCCCATGACCCCGGGATCATGACCTGAGCCAAAATCAAGAGTCTGATGTTTAACTGACTGAGCCATTCAGACACCCCATAACTTATCTCATTTTATATTTGTTCTTCTTTTGCCCTGAGTCTCTATGGCATATACTAAATTCATTTTGGAACTTAAAAATTCTTTTAGGATCATCTATTTTAATGTTCTCATTTTAGTGTGAGAAAATTGGGCTCAGATGGGTGAGTGATTTGACTGCAGGCACATAATGCCATATGTCTATGCTCAGGCTTCAGCTTGTGATGATTGGAAAGAGCAGAAGTAGTAAACGTACACCATATATATAGAAAACAAAAACTATAGCAGTCATAGTCCTTAATTTTCTTTAAATGATCTTATTTCAAATGTCTTTTTAGTTGTAAGCCTGGCTGTCATGTCCTATGTTTGAACTTCAAGGCTATTGCCAGTATCTAAAATTGTTTTAGAAGGTTGCTATATTTAACTTCCCCTGCCCTCATCATTTGCACTATAAAAAATAGCTGTTTTGATGAGTATGCTTGTCCAGTTGGTCTGATTGACATGATTTGATCCAGTCAGTTGGTTTTTGAAAAGTTTTGTGTATATAGAGGTCAATTTCCAGGGATTTCATTTACAAAATTCCCTTCACTGCAATGAAATCTTCCTAATGCTCCTCTTAAAGTATCTGGTCAACAAGTTTGTCTAAGGAGTCATCACCTGGTTGTTTCTAATATACCCTTTTCTCAGTCACCCTGAAATGAAATCCTCTTGTATAAGTATGTATATTTATCTGTATAAACTCTGTAGACTTCTGCATGTGTGTATATAAACATATAAATACAGCTTAAACAGTCGGTTTCCCATGAGCTCAAGTTTTCCTCTTCATGGGTATTAAAAGTCATATTTATAAACAGTTATTAGATTTTTGGAAGCCTCAATATTTTTCTCCTTTTATATCTGGGGTCTGTGTCATGCATATTGACTTATTTTCATGTTTATAAGCTGAAGAGTAACTTGAAAAAAATTGCAGTCTGATGAAAACATGTTCTTTGCTTAGCTTAAATGCATAATCCTCAAGTAATAATAACAAAAAGATAAAAAGGCAGATAGAAATAGAAAATATGAAACCACTCTGATGAAAAATGTATTATCTTATAATTCATTACAAGAGGGTTAACATATAAAATACTTTTTTGCCACTACTTTACATTTATGTCATATTTTTTCTAATTCTAACAAAGGTATATTTCAGTATCCCCACTTCATAGTATGGGAAAATGAGGAAGCACAGAAAACTTATTCAGGTTTGAATTTTACTTCAAATAAAAACTATGTGTTAGCTTATCATAATTTTAATATGGAACAAATTTGATATAATAAAAGTAATAGGACAGAAGTGAAGTATATGCTTAAGAAGGTTTTTGGCATAATTCTTTAACCTGTTTTACATTACCATCTTATTTACCTCTGATTTTTCCAAGGTTTATTGTTTCAAAGTTTAGTACTTTCTATTAAAATAAGATTATGCAGTTATATAGATAGAACTTTTTTGTTGATATTATCTCCACATTTGATTTCCTTTTTCATCCTCCTCTTCAAAAAGCTATATAATATTTCTAAAAACTCATAGATTACCAACGAAAGCCCTTAACCAATTACCAAGCCATCTGATTTCGTAAATAAGTTCTTAGCTAATGTATTCCATTAAGAAGACTAACCAGATAAACATAGCTAAATTTTCTTTAAAATGTTCACTAAAATACTCATTTAGGAAGTAAGAGTGTTGATAAATAAATATGTTGTGAAGAGATAGGATTTATTGTTTAGGATACCTAAAACTGCTTCATAGATAATGAACTTTTAGTGGAAAAAAGCAAGCAAAAAAACAAAAGCAAATTGCCAAATTTTCTTTAGCTCCTTTCTATAAGCTCTCTTTCTTTAGGAACAATATGGATAAGACATCAGTGTTGTGATAAAACCACCAACCATCCTCCATACTGGGTGGTCATCAGTTTTCACTATTGGAGTCAAGATGATCTTATTGCAAAAGGAAGACTGAGAACATATAGAACAGAAAAACAAAGATGGTAACTTTTTCACTTTCTAGATACATATATATCTTCTCTGTTCCAGAAAGAATACAAAAAGGAAATTAATAGCCCTCTTCTTCCACTAAAACTAAACTTTTAAGTGAACATACTTATATCCTTTCTCAAAGTATGTATTTGGTGGCTCCTTTTGGCCATGAAGACCATATAATCTTTTAAGAGTATAGATTTAGAATATCTTTCTAGCCAAATGTTATTTGTAGGTACACTTAAAGGTCAAATTACATTGCCACCTGCACCTGCAACAGTGCAGGAGGGTGCCCGTCTCTCCACACCCTCGCCAGCATCTATAGTCTCTTGATTTGTTCCTTTTAGCCACTCTGACTGGCATGAGGTGGTACCTCAGTGTGGTTTTGATTTGTGTTTCCCTGATGATGAGTGATGTTGAGCATCGTTTCATGTGTCTTTAGGCCATCTGGATGTCCTCTTTGGAGAAGTGTCTGTTCATGTCTTCTGCCCATTTCTTCACTGGGTTATTTGTTTTTTGGGTGTGGAGTTTGGTGAGTTCCTTGTAGATTTTGGATACTAGCCCTTTCTCTGATATGTCATTT
>NC_043709.1:112920446-112991333 GCF_006229205.1 Suricata suricatta
ATATGCTAGCAATGGAAACAATGCTCCAAAAATTATAAGTCCCTAGCTCTGGTTGTATTCTAAAGCACATTGAATCATATTTTGGGCAAAGAGTTGATTATAATATGATTTTTATCTGTCAGAATAATACTCCCAAATAGAATCTTAGCAAAATGGAATGTTTTAGGCTCTAGGCAAGTCAATATTTACATGCACAGTTAATTGGCTGGTAGCTGTGGACAAGGACCAAAGTTTAAGATTTCCTGGAAGAAACAAATCTGTTTGCATGTGCCCTTAAATTCATATTTATACTTCCTTTAGGGAGTTTCTGTATTTCATTGGGATTTTAAATTCTCTTCCCCAATTCTTTTTTCACAGTGATTTTAAAGAGTCAGTGGGATAACTATCCTCCCAAAACATAAGGGGACAGTGAGACACATGACTCATTCAGTGTCACCCAGTGAATTCAGACAAAAGTGAGGGCAGAATGGAACTGTTCAAGGTGATCCATGACTGTTCTTCTTTCTCTTATCCACATACAACAAAAAACTTTTAAATAAGTTTAATCATAAAATTTGACCTAGAAGCACTAGCAATTATCCATTGTCAGGGAATAGCACACTTAACATACAAGTGACCTGTAACAAACTAATTACTTTAGCTCAATTTCTTTTCTTTGATTATGTAATGGAGGAAAGACTAATACACAATAAAATTACAAAAGTGAACAAAAGGAAGAAATACAGAAGTCTAGTTCATGCAAATAACCCTCTCTTGAATAATTAAAAGTTGGCTGTGATTAGAAGCAAAGACAATGTAGTCTTTACCGAGCAAACATTTAAAGGAAAGACACCTTAACTAACATGTATGTGACAAAGCTATTTCCTTACTGGTAGAAGCTTAATTTGAACAAATTAATCTTTTTTAACTTATATTATTTAAAAAACCAATTGGCATTCCATTTCTGTGAGTATCAGAGAGTTCTGTGAATTTAAACAATATGGTTCTACTGCAGGCTTTGTCAGCTAGTGATTCCAAACAAGACTTCAGTCTTTGCCTTGCTCTGAAAACTTCCTTTTTCCACTAGCGTTACTGTGCTTGCCAAGAGTGACATAACCTTGAAATTATTTGTTACATTTTCCAATGAACAAACCCAGCTTGTTAAGGAAATGGGCAGTCTATATCATTAGCAAAGAGTACAATAGTGGACTCAGAATTCATTCTTGACTGGTGGGCCCAGATTATTACTTGTTTCTGGGAAATCTCCCTGATTTTAGAAACAATCCATTGTTTTAACTGTGCTAGTAGAGATGGGTCAGCTTCTCAAGGTTGTTAGGAAAGTGTGCCACCTCCTGCACTAGATGAGAGCTGAAGTTCACATGATCTTCAAGACATCCCAGTCCAAATAACATTTTCACTCATTTTAAATGCACTTTCTATGTGCATTTATTTGACTCAGGTTTGTTGGCAATGAAATAAAATCTTGATAACGATTATTTATATTGTGATTATAAAATTACTATAGTTCTGCTGCAGACCATTTAAAAGTACTTTATAGGATTAAGTAGAAAAACAAATCACTCTTATCAGCCCAACATACAACAGTGAATTTACACATTTATATAATTATAGAACTAGAAGTAATGATCATATATGTGATTTGATTCAGGATAATAGGAATATTTATAAAATGACATAACACTTGTTGGCTTAACAATATTTACAGATTTAAACAGAATAACCAAACATTAATAATTTCTATATTTTCAGGTAATGCTCTATTTGGCAGACAAATTAATCTGTAACAGAAACTACCATAATAGAAAATCTTGATTTCAAGAACTGATGTGTGAAATTAACTCAACTTATAGGAAGTAGCTGCTTTCTGTTTTCCTTTAAAATGTACATTATACTGTAGCTTTTGAAGTTAATTTATTTTTAAATAGGTAATAGTTGCATGTGTCCCATATGGAAAACTATATAAGAAGATATGTTTTTAAAATACTTGTTTCCGTTCTTATCACTGCCCATCTTTTATACCTTGGGCCATAAAAAGAAATGACCTTTATTAGTATTGAATGTATATTTTTAGTTTTGTTTATGCATATTACACAAACATGAATATGTTAACTTCCATTATACTGTTTAATGCAAATAGCAGCTTACTATATTGACTTGAGTATTGTTAAAGCTCCTTCAGGACTTTCTATATAAGTGTATAGAGAACTTCAGTTGCATATATTCACATATGCATATCTTCTATTTATGTGTAAATATAGAATTAAGTATAAAACAAATCACTCTTACCAGGCTAACATACAACAGTGAATGTACAAATTCATATAACTGTCGGACTAGAAGTAATGATCATATATGTAATTTGATTTCAGGATAATGAGAATACTTATAAAATGACATAACACTTGCTGGTTTCACAATATTTACAGACTTAAACAGAAGAACCAATCCATTAATAGTGTCTATATTTGCAGATAATGTTCTATTTGGCAGACTATAAAGAAATACTATACTTTAAGTAGTTTGTTACAAAAAGATAATTTCTTTACAAAATTTTGTGATTATAAACAGTATTGCCATGACAACCTCGTACAAATGTTATTTCGTATTTTTGTAGATATACATTTAGGATAGATTCCCTGGAGTGTAATCATTGGGTCAAAGAGTAAATTCATTTGTAATTTTGAAAGATATCCTTCATAAGGATTTTAACATTTTGCCGGAAATGAAAGTGTCTGTTTTCCTTAAGCCAAACATTCTACACTATCAAATATTCATTTACATTTTTGTGATTCTGATAGATGAGACATTTTATTTCATTTCTCATTTGCATTATAATTTTAAAAGAGATTGCATATTTTTTTAAATGTTTGCAAATATTGAGTACCTTTCCTGGAAAATTATTTGTTCTGATCTCTGCCTATTTTTCGATTGGGTTCTTTCTTTTGTAGAGTTCATTGTACATTAGAGAAATTAACCCATATGATATCAGTTGTAATTTTTGTTATTCTCTTTTTATTTACTTATACTATTTATTGTTAAGTGTGAGTTTTAGTTTTTTCTTTCTTTTGTATCTTGTTTTATTTTATTTTAGTTTGTTTATGCACTCACCTGGAATTTTTGTGATCAGATTTATCTGTCTATTTTCCCCACAACCTAAATTCAATCTCTCTTAACCAAAATTCTGTAAAGTAAAATATGTGAAACTTTAAATATTTTCTTCTTCATAAATTATCCACTTTAAAAGAAGACTCTTTTGATGCAAGATAATGCTATCTCATCCTGAAGAGAAACACTGCAAATTTCTAAGTTATTTAAAGTGTAGTATCATGTTTCCTCTTAAATGGAAATGTTAACACTACAAACCCTTGGTATTTGACTTTCTCAATGTCTAATCCCACATACACAGTATGAAGCTTTTACAATCATAAATATTTGATGAATTTGTATGCTTTTACATTATCAAGATATGGATCTAATAATAATTCCAAGTAGTCTAAAATAGCTCTGTTGGAAGATTAATGTAACTCAGAATTTCTTGCACTGAATTAACTGGAGAAATCCATCTGAGAAAATATGTGGATATATGGTCCATGTATTAATAGTAAGGAGACTAAAAAATATAAAAACAACATTCATTTTGTTAGTTAGATGTTTATATCATTTCATGTCCAATATACAAATAGTAATAACAAAAGGTCAGTAACAGTTTGAGACATTTCTGTCTGCTCTGGACAGGTGGTATAGTAATGTGTGCTGATATTTGTGATAACAATCAAATAGTTTGCTTATTCAACATCAGCTACTTTGGGTTAAAGTCTGAACATGTCTTAAACTCTCCATGTCAGGAGTGTTTAGGACAACTTTGTCATTTATTTAGCTAGTACTGATACTACTCCCTGGCAGGTGGATTCATAGCTGAGCTCCAAGGCTCCAGTTCTGGTTGGAGAAATCTCAGATAAATTCCCACAGCATTCCATTTAGATACGTATTGCTGTTCTGCTATAAATGTTCTCTACCCCACTCCCACACAATGACCCCACTAGTATAATCCTGTCCTACAAGAACTGCTTTTGTAGACATGGAGTCAGATTTTTCTTTCTTAGTCTTAGAGGAGATAGCCTACCATTTCAGTTTCCTATTTTGCAAGAATAATGGACAAGGCAAAGAGATGATAAGTGCTGACAGGAAGCCAAGTTATATTTTCTTCTTACATGAAAATGTTCATCCTAGATACATTGTTTTAGTTCTGTGCTTTAAATTACTTGAATGAAGCATGTCTGCCACAGAGCTATCCCTGGGTCTCCTTTATCATCCTTAAGCAGACTTATCCCTTTTTCATAAAAAACCTCCACTAACTCCTTAAGACATGTGTGAAAGATCTCCACTAACATAAACAGTATCCTACAAACATTTGCTTTCTACCATGGATACTTTATGTCTTCACTTTATTTAATAAATCTAACTACAACGTTTGCTTATTCTATTTTCTTGACTGTCATTGCAAATCTTATTACTCACACATCAGTTTATTCATCAGTTTATGAATTAAACATTTAGTTTGTATGCGCTATATCCTAAACATTACTAGGTTCTGTAAGTAATTGGAAAATAAGACACTGCCCTTCAGACATTCATAGACAGTGGGGAAAATATCCATAGAAAGACAAAATAGTGTCATCATGTGACAATCAGAGAGGTGGTTGCTAGTTTTTCCAAGTTATGTTATATATTTGGGTTGAAGTAAGCTGTTACATAATAATGAGCTGATTATTCTGAAATCATTGGAAACCAATCAAAATATGACATAAGCTAGTTTATAGGGATCAAACATGGTTTGCAGATCCCAGAGACTTTGATTCTGAATCTTTCAAGAGGTTATTGTAGGCAGCTTGGGGAATGGGCCTTTTATTATTGGCATGCTGGAAATCCTTCCTAAGTTCTTACTTACCAGGTATACTTCTAAACCTTATCATATTTTTATCTCTGCTTTTGAATGTTTAACCTTTCTCTTCCTGAAACACCTAGGTCACTTGTTTTGTTGTTGTTGTTGTTGTTGTTTTATTGCAGTGTAGTTAATATACAGTTTAAGATTTGATTCTGGTGCACAATATAGTGATTCAGCAGTTCCATATCATACTTAGTGCTCACAATCAGAAGTGTACTCTTAATCCAATTCACCTATTTCACCTATCCCTCACCCCTCCCCTCTGGTACACCTCTGTTTGTTCTCTATAGTTAAGGGTCTGTTCTTTGGTCTCTCTCTCTCTCTTTCCTTTGTTCATTTGTTTTGTTTCTTAAATTCCACATATGAGTAAAATGTTATTTGTTTTTCTCTGACTAGCTTATTTCACAAAGCATTATACTCTCCAGATCCATCCATATTGTTGCAAATGGCAAGATTTCCTTCTTTCTTATGGCTGAATAATATTCCATTGTATGCATATACTACTTCTTTATTTATTCATTAATCAGTGAACACAGGCTGCTTCTATATCTTGACTATTATTAATAATGCTGCTATAAACATAGGGATGCTTCTATCCCTTTGAATTAGTGTTTTTGTAATTTTGGTTAAATTTCCAGTAGTGCCATTACTGGATTGGGGGGTAGTTCTATACTGAATTTTTTGAGGAATCTTTATACTGTTTTCCATAATGGCTGCACTGGTCTGCATTCCCACCAACAGTGCAAGAAGGTTTTTCTCCACATCCTCACTTGTTTCTTGAATTTTTGATTTTAGCTATTCTGAAAGTTGTGAGGTGATAATCTCATTATAGTTTTGATTTGCATTTTCCTGATGATTAGTGATGTTGAACTTCTTTTCATGTGTCTGTTGGGCATCTGCATATCTCCGTTGGAGAAATGCCTGTTCATGTCTTTTGACTATTTTTAACTGGATTATTTGATTTTGGGGTGTTAGTTGTATCAGTTCTTTATATATTTTGGATACTAATCCTTTAGGGGACATGTCATTTGCAAATATATTCTCCTATTCCATAGGTGGCCTTCAGTTTTATTGATTATTTACTTTGTTGTGAAGAAGCTTTTAATTCCGATATAGACCAAATAGTTTATTTTGCTTTCGTTTCCCTTGCCTCAATAAAACATACTTAGAAAGATGTCATGGACAATGTCAGAGAAATCACTGCCTATGTTCCCTTCTAGAATTTTTATGGTTTCAGTTCTTACATTTAGGTCCTTGATTCATTTAGATTTTGTGTTTGTGTATACTGTAAATAAGTGATCCAGTTTCATTCTTTTGCATGTAGCTATCTAGTTTTCCCATCACCATTTGTTGAAGAGAATGTCTTTTTCCCATTGCATATTCTTCTATCCGTTGTTGCATATTCTTCTATCCGTTGTTGAAGACTAATTGATCATAACATCATGTGCTTATTTCTGGGTTTTCTATTTTGTTCCATTGATCTATGTGTTCTTTATTGTGCCATACCATTTTGATTACCACAACTGTGTAATATAACTGAATGTCTTGAGGCACCTGGGTTGCTCAATCTGTTAAGTAGCCGACTCTGGGTTTCAGCTCAGGTCATGATCTCAGGGTTTGTGAGTTCAGGCCCCACATTCAAGCTCTCTGATGATGGTGCAGAGCTTGCTTGGGACCCATCTCTCTCTCTCTTTCTCTCTCTCTCTCTCTCTCTCTCTCTCTCTCTCTCTCTCTCTTTCTCTGCCCCACCCCCACTGGTCCTGTCTCTGTCTCTCTCAAAATAAACTTAAAATAAATAAATAAATTAATTAATTAAAAAATATAATGAAGTCTGGAATTGTGATACCTGCAGCTTTTTTTTTTCTTTTTTAAAAAATTGCTTTGGTTCCTCAGAATATTTTGTAGTTCCATCCAAATTTTAAGACTATTTGTGTTAGTGCTGTGAAAAATGCTATTGGTATTTTGACAGGAATTGCACAAAATTGCTTTGGGTAGTATGGGCATTTTAACAATATTTGTTCTTCTGATCCCTGAGCATGGAATGTGTTTCCATTTGTTTGTGTCATCTTCAATTTCTTTCATTAATGTTTTATAGTTTTTAGGCCATTTACATCCTTGGTTAAGTTTATTCTTAGGTTTTTTACTGGTTTTGGTGTAATTGTAAATGGGATTTCTTTCTTTCTTTTTTTAAATGTTTGTTTATTCTTGAGAAAGAGAGAGAGAGAAACAGAGCATGAGTAGGGGGAGGGACAAGAGAAAAAGAGACAGAGAATCCAAGGCAGGTTCAAAGCTGTGAGCTGTCAGCATAGAACCTGATGCGGGGCTCAAACTTGTGAAGCTCAAGATCATGGCCTGAGCAGAAGTTCACTGGTTAACTAACTGAGCCGCCCAGGGACCTCTCAATGGGATTGTTTTCTTAATTTCTCTTTCTCCTGCTTCATTGCTAGTGTATAGTAATGCAATGGATTTCTGTACATTGATTTTGTATCCTGTAACCTTACTGAATTCATTGATCAGTTCTGGTAGTTTTGGGTAGAGTCTTTAAGATTTTATATATATATAGTATCATATCATCTGAAAATAGTGAACGTTTTACTTCTTCTTTGTCAATTCAGATGCTTTTTATTTCTTCTTGTTGTCTGATTGCTGATAGGAATTGCACAAAATTGCTTTGGGTAGTATGGGCATTTTAACAATATTTGTTCTTCTGATCCCTGAGCATGGAATGTGTTTCCATTTGTTTGTGTCAGGGTTAGGGTTAGGGTTCTTCTAACTGTGCTGAATAAAAATGATGAGAATGGACATCATTGTCTTTTTCCTGACCTTAGGGGAAAAGCTCTCTCTCAGTTCTTTCCCATTGAATATGATATTATCTCTGTGTTTTTCATACAAAGCTTCTATTATGTTGAGGTATATTCCCTCCCTCTAAACCTACTTTGTTAAGGGTTTTTATCATTAACAGATGTTACAGTTTGCCAAATGCTTTTCCTATCCTATTGAAATGATCATGTTTTTTATCCTTTCTCTTAATGATTGATTTGTGAATGTTGAACCACCTTTGCATTACAGGTATAATTCCTAGTTGATCATAGTGAATAATTTTTTAATGTATTATTGGATTTAGTTTACTAATATCTTGTTGAAGATTGTTGCCTCTATGCTTTTCATGGATATTGGCTAGTTATTCTCTTTATTTGTCATGTCTTAATCTAGTTTTGGTTTCAGTGTAATGTTGGCCTCATAGATTGAATTTGGCAGTTTTCCTTCCTCTTCTATATTTTGGAATAGTTTTAAAAGAATAGGTCTTCTTTAATTGATGGATAGAATTTGTCTGTGAAGTCATCTGGTCCTAGAGTTTTGTTTTTTGGGAGGTTTTTGATTACCTATTCAATTTCCTTGCTGGTTATCAATCTGTTCAAATTTTCTATTTTATCCTGCTTCAGTTTTGGTGGGTTAAATGTTCCTCAAAATTTACCCGTTTCTTCTAAGTTGTCCCGTTAGCATGTAATTTTTCATAATTTTCTGTTGTAATCTTTTCTTATTCTGTGGTTTTAGTTGTCATTTATCCTCTTTCATTTATGATCTTGTTTGAGTCCCTTTTTCACTTTTTGTTTGTTTGTTTGTTTGTTTAATGGATTTGACTAGAGATTTATTCATTTTGTGGCTCTTTTCAGAGATCCAGCTCTTAGTTTCCTTAGTTTCTTTATCATTTATTTCTGCTCTAATCTTTATTATTTTCTTACTTCTGCTGGTTTGGGGTTTTGCTTGTTTTACTTTTTCTAAATCCTTTTGCTATAAGTTTAGGTTGTTTAATATTTTTCTTGCTTCTTGAGGTAGGCTTGTGTTGCTATACATGTCCATCTTAGAATTGAAATACAACAGTTCCAAAATTTGGGGCATGAAGCAAAAGCCCCAAATTTTGGAACTGTTGTATTTCAATTTTATTTGTCTCCAGGTATTTTTTCCTTCTTTGATTTCTTGGTTGATGCATTCATTATTTAGTAGCATGTTATTTAACCTCCATGTTTTTTAGTTTTTTCCAGATTTTTTTCATGTGGTTGATTTCTAGTTTCAAAGCTTTGTGTTCAGAAACAATGCATGGCATGACTTATCTTTTTGAATTTGTTGAGATTTGTTTTGTGTTCTAATATGTGTTTTGTGTTCTAATATCTTGGAGGATATTCTATGTACACTTGGAAAGAAAGTGTACTCTGCTTTTTTAGGATGAAATGTTCTGAATATGTCTGTTAAATTTCATCTCTTCTAGTGTGTCATTCAAAGCCATTGTTTTCTTGTTGATTTTCTGTATAGATGATCTGTCCATTGATATAAGTAGGGTGTTATAGTCCCCTACTATTACTATAATACTATCAGTTACTTACTTTATTTTTCTTCTTAAATGTTTTGTGTATTTGGTTGTTTTATGTACAGGGCATAAATATTTACAATGGTTACATTTTCTTGTTGGATTGTCCTACTAATGATTATGTAGTATCCTTCCTTGTCTCTTATTATGGTCTTTCTTTTAATATCTATGATATTAGTCTAATATAAATATTGCTACCCCACGTTTCTTTTCACCTCCATTTGCATAATAAATGCTTCTGTGGACCCTCCCTTTTAACTTCATTTATTGTTAGATCTGAAATGAGTTTTTTTTTTTTTTTTTTTGGTAAGCAGCATATAGATGTGTCTTGTTTTTTGTTTGTTTGTTTTGGTTTTTTTTTTTTGTTTTTTTTTTACCCATTCCATCAACCTATGTCTTTTGATTGGAGTGATTAGTCTGTTTCCTACAAAATAATTATTGATAGATATGTATTTATTGGCATTTTGTTTCTTGTTTTGTGGTTATTTTCGTGGTTTTTGGTTATATTTTGTTTCTTGGAATCTTCTCTTGCTGTTTCATGGTTTGCTGGCATTCTTTAGTGATATATTTGGATTTCTTTCTTTTCTATTTTTTGTATATCTATTACTGGTTTTGATTTGTGGTTACCATTAGGGCTTGGGTGTTTTTTTTCTTTTTTAAGAAAATAAGAGAGGGAGAATGAGAGAGAAGGGCAGAGGGAGAGAGAGAGAATCCCAAGCAATCTCTATGCTCAGTGCAGAACCTGAAGCAGGGCTTGATCCCAGGGTCATGCGATCATGACCTGAGCTGAAATCAAGAGTCAGATACTCAACCAACTGAGCCACCCGGGTTCCCCCCATTAGATTTGTATATAACAGCATCTGCATACAGAAGTCTATATTAAGTTGATGGTCATTTAAGTTTGAACCCATTCTTTACTGCTCTTCTACCCCAGCTTTATGGTGTCATAATTTATATCCATTCATTTTGTGAGCCCCTTGACTAATTTTTACTGATATATTTAATTTAACTGCTTTTGTGATTTTGTGTTTCCTATTTTTCATACTCTCACTTAAGCTCTTTCATTTCCGTTCAAAGAATTCCCTATAACGTTTCTTGTAGAACTAGTTTAGTGGTTATAAACTCTGAATTTTTGTTTGTCGGGGAAACTCCTTATCTCTCTTTCTATTCTGAATGATATCCTTGCTGGATAGAATATTCTTGACTGCAGATTTTTGCCTTTCTGCACTTTGAATATATCATGCCACTCCCTCTGGCCTGCAAAGTTTATGCTGAAAAATCCACTGATAGTCCTATGAGGTTTCCCTTGTATGTAACTGCATTCTTCTCTCTGGCTGCATTTAAAATTCTCTCTTAATCACTATTTTTTTTTTTGCCATTTTAATTACTATGTGCTTTGTGAACCTCTTTAGGTTGATTTTCTTGAAAAATATCTGTGCCTTCTGGTCTGGATATCTGTTTCCCTCCCCATATTAGAGAAGTTTTCAGCTATTATTTATTCAAGAAAATTTTCTTTCCCCTATTCTCTCTCTTCTTCTTATGGGATCCCTATACCAATATTTTTATGCTTGATGTAGTCACTGAGTTCCTTAAGTCTCTTCTTGTTTGCATAATTTTTTTTCTCTCATGTGTTGAGCTTGATTACATTCGATTACTCTTTCCTCCAGTTTGCTAATTTGTTCTTCTGTTTCCTCTAACTTGCTGTTTATTTCATCTATTGTATATTTAATGTCAGTTATTAGGTTTTTTATCTTTGACTCATTCTTTTTTATTTGCTAAGAGTCATGCTGATGTCAATCACTTTTTTTTTCAAGTCCAGTGTGTATCTTTATGATCATTACTTTAAATTCTCTATCAAACATATTACTTATCTCCATTTCACTTAGGTCATTTGCTTTGATTTTGTCCTGTTCTTTCATTTGAGATGTATTCCTCTGTCTCCTCATTTGTCTAACTTTACGTTTTTCCTGTGTGTTAAGAAAGTCACCTATGTCTCCTGCTCTTGGAGACATAATGTAATGGCCTTATGGCAAAGATGTGTGACAGTAGTGTCCCCTGTTCACCAGAACCTAGTGTTTGTTTCTCATGTGTTACTTATATGTGTTTGCAAGAGCCCTGCTGTTGTGTCTTTCCCACTTTTTCTTCCAGTCCATTAATTTTTAGTGGCTCTTATTGCCAATGTGGACAATGTTTGGTTCTTTTGATGTTAATGAATCAGCTTTTTGTGTTAGTGAACCAGTCTGGGGTCACCTTGGGCTTGAGTTGAGCCATCCCAGGCTTTTGCCAGAGATGTAGTAGCACCAAACTGCTGGACAC
This sequence comes from Suricata suricatta, assembly GCF_006229205.1. NCBI lineage: Eukaryota > Metazoa > Chordata > Mammalia > Carnivora > Herpestidae > Suricata > Suricata suricatta. The sequence continues at coordinate 112,932,074 of NC_043709.1, forward strand.
TTTCCCTGTGACGTTTCAGTCAGAAAACTGTCTGCCCCCAGCCCACTGCTGAAGATGATGTCTGAATGATATATGGCTTTCTTTTCCTCATTTTAAGACAGTACTCACTTTGGAGTGAGTGTTTATTGTGACTGTTTGCACACTGCAAGGCTTGTGGCTTTGGTTTGAAGCAAATGGTAAAGGATGTGCTGCCACTGCAATCATTGGGCAAGTCATGGCAGGATGCACAGTGTTAATAAGGTGTGTGTTGGTCAGTCTTCTTGGGAGGTGAACACTACTGATAGTGCCACCATGACGGGGGCTGGCCTGGAAAGATCTCTACATTGTGAGTGTGCAGGTGTGTGAGCAATTCTAAGAAGGTGCACATTGGTCTTCTGCTGCCCTACTGTTGGTGTTGCCATCATTGTCACTGTGACTGAGGCCTGAAAAGTGCATGAGTCAGGAAAGGTGGTTTCAGCAAGGTTTTTGGTCATGTCCTGGGGGAAGAGACCAGGACTGAGGCAAGTGTGACTGGAAAGGGTGGGTCAGCTGAAGTGTGTGTGGGGTATGGTTCGGTGCAAACAAGTATGGTAGCAAATGTCAGCACAGCACTGTTTCTGGCAGTTGGTCCTAATTATGCTGGACGTTGGTAGGAGGGAAATATGACCTACCAGCTCCTTTGTTCCTGAAGATGTCCCTCAGCAAACTGTCCCTCCAGGATCTTCTCTGAGATTAGTAACTAACTCTCCATCTCATATGCCCCAGGTCGTTTTTAAACTGCTGCATTGCAGAGGTTTGTTTGCCATGCTCTCTTTAAGGGCAGGAACTTGACTTCCTATTGCCCTCAGGCTCTCCCAGCGCTGAGCCTGTTGAGTTTAAAAATTTATGGGTTTAAGTCCAGAACTTATGAAAACTTGTCTTTCTAGTTTTTATTCTTATTTTATTTTTTTAGTGTCTATTTATTTATTTTGAGAGTGTGAGAGAGCAGGGGGAGAAGCAGAGATAGAGGAAGAGTGAGAAATGCTCAGCAGGGCTAGATCTCACAACAGCAAGATCTCCACCTGCACCACTGTCAAGAGTCAGATGTTTAACAGACTGAGCTACCCAGGCATCTCCCAGCTGTCCAGTTTTTAAAGCCAAATGTTATGGGGATTCATCTTCCCTTTGCAGGCTTCCTGATGTGACAGTCTGTTTCTCTTCCTTCCTTATCTCATGGGTCCCTCCATCCCATGGATGCTCCCTGTCCATTTAGGTCTTCACAGCCTCTCTGCCTTTTTCTACCTTCTTCAGTGTGGCCTCTTCTCTTCTCTTCAGTAGTGGTTGTGTTTGTTCTGCCAGTCTTCAGATCACTTTCTGGATTATTTACACTGATGTGAGTGTTATCTAGTTGTATTCATGGAATGAGGTGAGCTTAGGGTCCTCCTACTCCACCATCTTCTGGGAACTCCATCCACTTGTTCTTTGTTATATTCATTTTGTACCTAACAATCGACTGATAGCTGTCTTGTTTTACAGTGTTATATATTTTCATCCCTTGGAGGACAGCATGTTATAATAAAAGGACCAAGGTCTTAGGTGCTCATGATATAGGCATTGAATTGATCATGTTCAATGAATTATACCCTGGTTTTAATGCTGGTTCTGTCACTAGCCACATGACTAACCTAAAACTAAGGTGTCCTTTCATTGTTTTTTATTATCTTTATTAATATAATATTAATAATAATAATTAATATTTTTATTACTAAGAATGAAATGCCTCTATTCAAGGCATTAAAATGGGTACTTTGCAGGTATTTTTTCATTTTCAAGATGCTATACCTTTTGATAAAAATCACATATAGTTTCTATCAGTGAGTTTATAGTACATGCCTAGTAAAAGCTCTACATATATCATTTTATTTAATACTCACAATAATCTTATGAGATAGATGTTACACTTTCATTTCATGGATGAAAAATTGTAAACAAAGATAATTTAACTTACTTTCCTTAAGTCACTTATTCATCAAGAAAGCTAAATTAAAGCTGAGGTATATCTGATACCAAAGCATACCCAATTTTATAAAAAGTAATTTTATTTATAAAATTAATATACATGTACATTAAAAATAGAAGAGTGAAGATGAGATTAAATGAAAATTAAAAGCCTTGATTCTCAGTTTTCTTCTTCAGAAGGATACACTGTCGTGCCAGAAATTCTATGTGCCTGATCAAGCATGCACCCACCCCAAATACATGCACAAATATTGTATATGTCACAAATGAGCATAGTAAGTATGTTCAACATCTTGGTTTTTCCCCACTGAAAGTATCTCCATGTATGTATGTGTGTGTGTATATATATGCATACATATATCTGCTTTGTTCCTTTTAACATATGTATCATAATTCTCTACTGAATGTATATAACTTATATAATCAGTTTTCTAATAATGAAGGTTTAGGTTATTTTAAGTTTCATTCACATTTCAAACAATGCTGCCCTGACCACTTCAATGTATTCATTTTTATATAAGTATATATTTCCCTGGTAATTTATACTCCTAACAGAAGTTTGTGGGTTAATATTTCTTATAAATTCTGAAATAAATTCTTTAAATTTTACCAAAGTAGAAAGATGAAAAGTGCACTAGGGTGTGGTATATGTATATATGTATGTAAGTGTATGTATGTAAGTGTGCATATATGTATATGTATATATAAATATATATATTCAGTCACGAAAGGCTTCAGTAAAAGATAACATTGAATCAAGTGTTTGAAGGTGATAAGGAAGCCAGGCTCTGAGGATCTCCTGGGAAAGAGTTGCCAGAGTGACTAGCAACTGCAGAAGCCCTGAGTCTGGAACATAATTACATAAACGGAGTGTACTAAGGTCACCATGGTTGAGATTGTACAGGAAGTGTTCAGGGAGGAGGTAAAAGAAGGTGAACTTTGAGAAGTGAAAGTTTTGATTGGGCAGGGTTTCATAGGCTATCCTAAGGACTTTTACTTGCTCTAAGAGAAGAAGGTAATCATCAGAGGATTTTAAACCAAGAGTGACACATCTGATTTGGGTTGTATCTGAGCTTTCTAGTTGTCATGTTATATATAGCATGTAGTGAACAAAGGAGAAAGGAGAAATACTAGTTATAATGCTACTGAAATCATTTCAGAGAGAAGTGATGTTGGCATATATAACTGTAGATTGGGGAGTGATAAGGACAGGTAAATTTCTGGATATATTTTGTATGACCAAGATACCAGGATATACTGACAGATCAGACAGAAGTTATGAAAGAAAGAAGAGTCAAAGAGAGAGAGAGTCAAACTAAGTAACAGACAATTAATTATAGAGAACAACATGATGTTTACCAGAGAGGAAGTGTTTGGGGAAAAGGGAGAATTAGGTAATGGTGAATAAGGAGTGCACTTGTTGTGATGAGCACCAGGTATGGTATAGAAGTGTTGAAATGCTACATTGTATGCTTGAAACTAATATTACATTGTATTTTACTAACTGGAATTTAATTTATAGTTTAAAAAAATTTAAATAAATAAGTGAAAATGATGTCAGGGTACTTGATCCAATAAACTAAAAGATGAGGAAGACAGTAAGAAAGTCATATTTTTGGGGATATTAGGCACTTAGATTTGGGCACATTATTTTTTAATATAATTTATTGTCAAATTGGTTTCCATACAACACCCAGTGCTCATCCCAACAAGAGCCTTCTTACATGCCCATCTCCCACTTTCTCCTCTCCACACCCCATCAACCCTCAGTTTGTTCTTAGTATTTAAGAGTTATGATTTGCCTTCTTCTCTCTCTTTTTCCTCCTTTTTTCTCTTTCTTTTTTTTTTCTCTTCTTTCCACTCTTTCTCTGCCTCATGGTCTTCTGTAAGTATCTCAAGATCCACATATGAATGAAGACATATGGTATCTGTCTTTCTCTGACTGACTTATTTCACTTAGCATAATACCCTCCAGTTCCATCCACATTGCTGCAAATGGCCAGATTTCATTCTTTCTCATTGCCAAATAGTATTCTACTGTATATACAAACCACACTTTCTGGATCCATTAGTCAGTTGATAGACATTTAGGCTCTTTCCATGATTTGGCTATTGTTGAAAGTGCTGCTATAAACATTGAGGTACATGTGCCTGTATGCATTAATACTACTGTATCCCTTAGGTAAATTCCTAGCAGTGCTATTGCTAGGTCACAGGATAGTTCTATTGTTAATTTTTTGAGGAACCTCCACAGGGTTTTCCAGAGCAGCTGCACCAGTTTGCATTCCCACTAATAGTGTAAGAGGGTTCTTGTTTCTCGACATCTTCGCCAGCATCTGTAGTCCCCCGGTTTGTTCATTTTAGCCACCCTGACTGGTGTGACACAGTATCTCAGTGTCATTTTGAATTGTATTTCCCTGGTGATGAGTGATGCTGCAAATCATTTCATGTGACATCTGGCTATCTGGATGTCTTCTTTGGAAAAGTATCTGTTCATGTCTCCTACCCATTTCTTCACTAGATTATTTGTTTTTTGGGTGTGGAGTTTGGTGAATTCCTTATAGGTTTTGGGTATTAGCCCTTTATCCGATATGTCATTTGCAACTAACTTTTCCCATTCCGTTGGTTGCCATTTAGTTTTGTTGATTGTCTCCTTTGCAGTGCAGAAGTTATTTATTTATTTATTTATTTATTTATTTATTTATTTATTTATTTATCTATCTTAAGAGGTCCCAATAGTTATTTTGGTTCTTGATTCCCTTGTTTTTGGAGATGTGTCAAATAATAAATTGCTGTGGCTGAGGTCAAAGAGGTTGTTTCCTGCTTTCTCCTCTAAGGTTTTGATGGTTTTCTGTCTCACATTAAGATCCTTCATCCATTTTGAGTTTAGTTTTGTGTATGGTGTATGAAAGTTGTCTAGTTATATTCTTCTGCATGTTGCTGTCCAGTTCTCCCTTCACCATTTGTTAAAGAGAATTTTTTTCCCATTGGATACTCTCTCCTGCTTTGTCAAAGATTAGTGGCATATATTTGTGGGTCTAATTCTGATTTCTCTATTCTATTCAATCTATGTGTCTGTTTTTGTGCCAATATCATAATGTCTTGATGATTATAGCTTTGTAGTAGAGACTAAAGTCTGGGATTGTGATGTCTCCCATTTTGGTTTTCTTCTTCAATATTACTTTGGCTATTTGGGGTCTTTTGTTTTAGAATTATTTATTCTAGCTTTGAAAAGAATGCTGGTGCAATTCTGATTGAGATTGCGTTGAATGTGTAGTTTGCTTTGCGTATTATTCATATTTTAACAATATTTATTCTTCCAATCCATGAGCATGAAATGTTTTTCCATTTCTATGTATCTTTTTCAATTTTCCTCATAAATTTTCTATAGTTTTCATCATACAAATCTTTTACAACTTTGGTTAAGTTTATTCCTAGGATTTTTTAAGGTTCTTGGTGCAATTGTAAATGGGATCAGTTTCTTTATTTCTCTTTCTGTTGCTTCATTATTGGTGTATAAAATGCGACTGATTTTTGTATGTTAATTTTGTACCCTGTGAATTTCCTAAATTCATGAATCAGTTCTAGTAGACTTTTGGTGGAGTCTGTTGGGTTTTCCATGTAAAGTATCATGTCATCTGTGAAAAGTGAATGTTTGACTTCATCTTTGCCAATTTTGATGCCAACCAACTCTTGGTTTCATTAATCTGTTTTACTGATTTCTTGGATTCTATGTGATTTATTTTGCTCTAATCTTTATGATTTCTCTTCTGCTGCTGGGTTTGGGGTGTCTTTTCTGGTCTGCTTCTAGTTCCTTTAGGTGTCTTATTAGATTTTGTATTTGGAATTTTTCTAGTTTCTTGAGATAGGCCTGGATTACAATGTATTTTCCTCTTAAGACTGCCTTTGCTGCATCTCAAAGGGTTTGGATTGTAATATTTTCATTTTCATTTGTTTCCATATATTTTTTAATTTCTTCTCTAATTACCTGGTTGACCCATTCATTCTTAGTATGATGTACTTTAACCTCCATGTTTTTGGAAGTTTTCCAGACTTTTTCCTGTGATTGATTTCAAGTTTCATAGCTTTATTATCTGAAAGTGTGCATGGTATGATTTCAATCCTTTTATATTTATTGAGGGCTGTTTTGAGACTCAGTATGTGATCTATCTCAGAGAATGTGCCATGTGCACTCAAGAAAAACGTGTATTCCACTGCTTTGTGATGTAGATTTCTAAATATATCTGCCAAGTCCATTTGGTCCAATATATCATTCAGGGCCATTGGTTTTTTTTTTTACTGTATCTCTGTCTAGATGACCTACCCATTGCTGTAAGTGGAGTATTAAAGTCCCCTGCAATTATTACATTCTTATCAATAAGATTCCTTATGTTTGTTATTAATTGTTTTATATATTTGGGTGATCCCAAAATCGATGCATTGACATTTATAGTTGTTAGCTCTTCCTGATGGATAGACCCTGTAATTATTATATAATGCCCTTCTTCATCTCTTTTTACAGCCTTTATTTTAAGATCTAGGTTGTCTGATATAAGTATGGCCACTCCAGCTTTCTTTTTTACTTCCAATAGTATGATAGATAGTTCCCCATCCCCTCACTTTCAATGTGAAGGTATCTGCAGGCCTAAAATGAGTCTCTTGTAGACAGCAAATAGATGGGTTTTGGTTTTTTTATCCATTCTAATACCCTATATCTTTTGATTGGAGCATGTAGTCTATTTACGTTCAGTGTTATTATTAACAAATATTGGTATAGACTCATTGTGTTATCTGTAGGTTTCATGCTTGTAGTGGTGTCTCTGGTACTTTGTACTCCTTGCAACATTTCACTCTGTGTTCCCATTAGGATCTCTTGTAGGGCTGGTTTAGTGGTGATGGATTCTTTCAGTTTTTGTTTGTTTGGGAAAACCTTTATCTCTCCTTCTATTTTGAATAACAGGCTTGCTGGATAAAGGATTCTTGGCTGCATATTTTTCCTGTTCATCACATTAAATATTTCCCAGCATTCTTTTCTGTCCTGCCAAGTTTCAGAAGATGGGTCTGCTACTTCTTTTATGTGTCTACCTTTGAACGTTAAGATTTGTTTATCTCTAGCTGCTTTCAGTATTTTCTCTTTATTCTTATATTTTCCAGTTTCTCTATGATATGTTGTGCAGAAGATTGATTCCAGTTATGTCTGAGGGGAGTTGTCTTGGATTTCAATGTCTGTTTCCTTCCCCAGGTTGGGGAAGTTCTCAGCTATGGTTTGTTCAAGTACCTCTTCAGTCCCTTTCTCTCTCTTCTTCTTCTTCTTCTGGAATTCCTATGATACAGATATTGTTCCATTTGATTGCATCACTCAGTTCTCAAATTCTCCTTTCCTGCTCTTGGATCAATTTATCTCTCTTTTTCTCAGCTTCCTCATTTTCTATAACTTTATCTTCTAATTCACCTATCCTCCCCCTCTGGATCTTCAATTCGCACTGTGGCTGCCTCCATTTTATTTTGCACTTCATTATAGCGTTTTTTAATTCACCATGACTATTTTTAAGACCCTTGATCTCTGCAGCAATTGAGTCTCTACTGTCTCCTATGCGTTTTTCAAACCGAGATATTAATTTTATGACTATTATTCTAAATTCTTATTTAGTTATATTGCTTTTATCTGTTTTGATCAATTCTTTAACTATCACCTGTTTCTGGAATGTCTTTTGAAGGAAATTCTTCCTTTTAATCATTTGGCTAGTTTTCTGTGCCTTGTAATTACGTTTTAAAAGTTTGTTATGTGCTCTGTACCTGTGAGTGTCACTAGATTAAAGGGAGATCATACACTGTGCAGGGTCTGGCCATTCAGGGGTTGTTTTTTGGGGGAGTGTTACTTGCTCTCTGTTTTTGTGAGTTTGGTTATTTTATTTCCCTACTCATAGTGATTTTTGGACCCTCCACAAGTTTGTTCTTTGAAGTACTCCTGGAAAGGAAAACAAATAGACAAACAAACAGGAAACAAAAATGCAAACACATAAACAAATAAAATAAACAAGCAAACAAACAAAAACCAAAAAAATCTAAAAGTTAAAAACCAGAAACACCAGCTACAAGTAAAGAACAGTGTGGAGGCTGTGCTGATGGAAGAACATATACAAAAAGAGAATTCCAAGGGCTGGGACATAGAAAAAATAAACATTGGCCATGTAGAGAGATTAAAAGTCTTAATCCAGAGAGAGAGTGGAAAATAAGGAAGGAGGTGAGAAAAGAGAAACAAAGATAGAGTTACCCAGAGAAACTATATGGCCTGATTATTCCAGAGAGACAGAAAGGAAAGGAAAGAAGGAAGGGTAGAACATGCATCAAAAGAATGGATTAAATATGTCTGTTTAAGCAAACTAATAACCAAAGTAACTAGCCTAGAGGAGGGAAGAAATAAGAAGGAGAAAAGGGAGAATATATCTAAATAACAAGAATTGCCCCAGAGTTAATCCAGGCAATACTGCAGCACTGGTCTGGAGGATGGGGCCATCTGGTTCCACAGCATCTATCCAGCTCCAGTAGATAAGCAGCTCCTAAGCTTGTTGTAAGCTGGTTGTATCTCCACAGTGGGCCTTGGGGACTGATCCCTGATGCCCCACCTTGGTGCTGGTGGGGAGAAAAATGGCAACCACCCAGTCCCTTCTTCACAGACCAGGTGTCCCAAATCATTCCATTGGAGCCTTCTCATTGTGCCATGGGTGCAGAGTGGGTGGTCTTTCTCAGTCCACTAACTCCTGTATCCCCCTGATTGACTGGAACCTACTCTCCTGCTCCATGCACCCAGGGCACTGGGGAAGCCCCTCCCCAAGGACCCCTGATATGTGGTCCCAGGTGGTTGTCCTATGCTGCAGCACTTCAGGTGAGTGGGGCCACTTTCCCCTGCTGTAGACTGCTCCTGACTTACCCTGAACCCGGAGATGACTCTCCTCCTTCCCAGGTGTGAAAACAGGGTAGCCGGCCCCAGTCCAAAGAAAGGCCTGCAGATAGAGAAGCCCTGCTTCTCTATCCAAAAGCCCTGCAGTTAGAGACGTGATGATGGGATCCCTCTCAGTCCCAGTCTAAAGGTTTTTCTCTTGTTCAGATACAGTCTTATGCTTCCCCAGCAGTTCATTCTCTTCCTTTGTCTCTCTGCAGAAAGGGATCCCTCCCTTCCATGCCTATGCATTCTGTTTTATCTCCCCCATTTCACAATCACACACCTATGGGGCAGTCGGTTTCCCCATTTTCTCCCAGGAAGACTCCATTTCTTTTCTTCCCAGACTCTTGGGGTTCAAAGTTCTTTGGCTTCATCCTTTCTTTGTTTGAAAGACCCAGGAAGTACAGATCCCCCTACTTCTCCATGGTGATTGCCTATTCTTTAGATTTGGGCATACTATATCTCATGTTCACATTAGACATCTAAGTGGTGATGTTTTCAGGACACTGGAGATCAGGGGAGAGGCCTGAGTTGTAGATATGAATCCAGGTGAAGTTTTGGGGCGATGGTGGGCTTTATGGGGTTTGGAGCTGATGGCCAAGAATTCTTAAAGGCATCTTTGGTGCAAAAAGGTGATTTTATTAAAGCACAGGGACAAGACCCCTAGCAGAAATAGCTGCACTGGGGTTGTGTAGAGTGGCACCTTATATAATATGGAGCTGGGGAAGCAAAGTCAAAAGGGAAGCTTTCAAAGAGTCTTTTATATGCTAAAGACTCACAGATTACAGAAGGTCCAGGTATGGTCATGCTAAGGTTATTTTCCCCACTAGCAAAGCATTAAGTTTAAGACTGTAGGGAGTTCCTGGAGAAATATTATACTCTGTATTTTCTTCAGGTAATTATCAACGGGCTGCAGGTTATAAGGAAATTTATTTTACCTGCCATTTCCTTCTTGCCTTTGTTCCCCATATCACTATGGAGCAGTGATGCTGGGGATTCAGTAAGCTGACTTTACAGGTTTCTGGAGTGTAGGCCATTGATAAGATGACCTTTTTCTTGTTATTTCCTAAGACATTCATAAATTGATAGAGACTATATCAGTTTTACCATTTGTTTTATATCCTTTTATTTGTCCTTGGGCAGGCAGGCATGCTTGAGGAATATCACATATATCTCACCTGTGGTGGTAATGGCAATGTTAACTTGTGCTTTGCCCTCAGCCTGCCTTATGCTCCCTCATCACAGGCATCAAGAGAACATAGATTTTATGAATTAAAACTTTGAAAAGATATTACATCACCCAAGATATACATAGTAATAAAAAAAAGAACTGAAGACTGAGATTATATAATGTAAATAGTTTTGATTTTTATTATTAACTTGGTTTATATTATTTTGATCTAGGTTTTTAATATTCTCTCTATACATCAACAAGTAGGATTTTTATTTTCTTTTACAAACAAAAAACAGCAGTAACAACAATAATGAATTTGAGGCCCTAAGAGATAATTTACCATCAGAGCCTCATAGCTCACATGTAGAGCCTGGACTAGTCTCTTTTCTTTGTGTTCCTTTTATAAAGCTCAGTATCTTCATTGAGGCCAACAGTCTCCTTAAGGAGCTCCTTTTGCTACTCTTAGGAGAAAAATGTAACTTACTTTGGCCAAAACATACTCAATTAGAAAAGAATAGATTTTCTTTTTTTAACTTTTTTAAAGTTTTTTTTTTTTTTGAGAGAAAGAAAGAGAGCACAAGCAGGGAAGGGTCAGAGAGAAAGAGAGACCGAATCCCAAGCAGGCTCCATACCCTGAGTGCAGAGCCCAATGCAGGACTCAAAATCACAAACTGTGAGTTCATGACCTGAACCAAGATCAAGAGTCAGATCCTTAACCAAATTGCATGACCCAAGTGCTCCAACAATAGATTTCCTTGAGCTACACCTATGCTTGAATGTCTCATTGGATTTTATTGGCTTCATTGCCTCTGAGAAAATGATTCGCAATCAAAAAACATTGTATACTTTGTTCCAGACGAAAAGCTAGACACTTCAACATTCATTAATCTAAATAAGTCTACCATAACCCTCTAAATGAGAATTCCTATCTCCCTTCATTGAGCAGTAAGTGGAGGGAAAATGGTCAAATCTAAGCTTTTAACAGATGTGCTTACAGCTTTGTTAATTCCAGAATATGCAGATTTTCCTTATTGTGGATTTGACAAAGCTTGGCCTTTAATTTACTCAGGAAGCTCCAGTTCCCTCCTTTGTATGCTCTTAGGCATATACATGGACTTCATTATGAGCATTTCATATCTTCTAGAACACTGTTTTGTTCAACAAATAATATCTCAGTCAAGGTTAACTGAGTTGCCCAAGGTCATGCAATAAATTGGTAGTGCTGTGGCAGAGAAATAAACTCTGTATATGTCTTCTGGCTCCAAGCCCTGACTCTATTCCTGTGGCCCAACTATTCCTGTAGTTGTCAGAATTTGAAACACACATTTCATGTTTTGTAGAAAATACCATTTGAAGGTAGAAATGCTTGAATAGTCCATAAAGGCCATGGTGGGATCTTTTAGCTTGTTACAAATATTCCCTTCCAACTGTCATATTAAGGAAATCTTGCCATCTGTATTATTGAGTTAGGGTCTGGTTGTGAATAGCTATTTTGGTTCTGTTCCTGAGGAAGGTGAACAGATCATTTATAGGTAATGAATTAATCACTTTAAATCCGTGTTCTGATGAAGCCAATATGTAACACAGGAGGGAGACACTAATTATGTGCTTAACCAGTCAGTCCCTTAGACTGACCAAGACTTTTTCCAGGCCTTGGGGCATTGAATAGCATTAGATAGGTGAACAATGGGCTATTCTGAATCCTTTGCATGACTAGTTGGTCATACAACAGAATGCTCTGTCAGTAGGCTAGCATTTAGCAAAAAAGAGCAAAAAAAGCAGAGCAGAAAACAGAGCAGAAAAAGAGTATTATAGACTCATAGCTTTTCATAAGCCTAAACCCACTCTCAACTAGTAAAGGCACCTTTCATAACCTGCATACCTTATTAAGCATAATGGAACCTGAAAATTTGGTTTTAGAATAGTTGGGCTTTAGTAATTAAATATGTAATTGTTTTGAAAATTTCCAAGCTCATGTCCAATTATCTAATTCTATGGAGCACTCCTTTAATTGAATTTTTCTTCAAATTTGAATTCGCTTTTACTGAATTCCTTGTAGGTTCTTTAGACATTCCAACATGCTTAAAGGTTTCTCATTGCCATTACACTTCATCTAGCTGAAATTCCATGTCTTTTTGTTATCAGTAAAGAATTAAATCATCACTTTTTAGTTGAAAAAACTGCATTAACTTCAGGAATAACTATTACTTTTTAAAATACAGCACGATTTCAGTTTGAGCTGATTTTCTCAATATACTGAGAGCTGAGAGAGAACAGTATGGGTTACGTTGCCAAATACGAGAACACAATTTGATTTCTTGCAGTTAAAACATGAATATGGGGAATCACTCTAAATGAATGCTTCTTTTTCTAAGATTAGGTTTTTAGAAGGAAAAGCGAGAAATATCATGTATAGAGGATTTAAGCCTCAAAGCTTACGATTAAAAAATACCTCACAAAAAATGAAGAAAAAATTTAAAAGAAATATTCCTGTCTATGGGTAGTTCAGAATACTAATAATACAAAATACAACTATATGTATATAATAGAATCATATAATAGAATATTAGAAGCAGAGTATAATGCATGATTGTCAATTAATCTCTCCATTTTAGAGTTGAGAAAAAGAAGATGCAGTGTAATAATAATAATAACTAAAATTTTTGAGCACTTACTATATTACTGATATAAACATACTACATATATTAACTTATTTCATTATGTCACAATACTATAAAGTCAATAACATTATTAATACAGATGGGAAAACCAGGAACAGAGGAATTAAGGAAATTGCCTGAGCCACACAGCAAGATAGACTCTAGTCAGAGTCCATGTTCTTAACCACTACGCACACACACACACACACACACACACACACACACACACACAGTAAATATAACCCAGATGTCTTTAGTTTGTGCCCCAGTCCTCTAAACTTCTAGGGTCACTTTTCCTTTTAATATTAAAGAAAAAGCAGAGCTTGACACCTCCCTAATCTCATGTACTACAGAACAAAGGTTGATTTAAAATAGGTAACATTTTTTGAATCAGTAAATTCCAGTGTTTTTCCAAATTTTTTTGGATTCCTTGGAACTTAGATGCCCACAGTCCTCATAATTCTAACAATGTCAATTTCACTCATGGCTGATTTCCTGCTAACTTTTCTTTATTCTCTACCTAAATTGACCTTTTCAAGAATAAAAAGAGATTTGAGGTGTTGTCTTAAACATAAATTCGTCTATAGAAAATGTAAAATGACACAATTATTAAAAATGACTGCAGACTGCTATCATTTTTTAAGCTCTATCTCGATCCTTTGTTCTTTCTTCCTCCTCTCCAAGCCTACTTCTTTGTGACAAGCTCTTCTTTCTGAACCATGTGTCTCTGTCTGTCTCTCTGTCTCTCTTCTCTCTCTCTCTCTCTCTCTCTCTCTCTCTCTCTCTCTCTCTCTCTGTGTGTGTGTGTGTGTGTGTGTGTGTGTGTAATTTTCTCCTACTCTGTAATAGGAAGATCTGATCAATTGATCGCATCATAGGACTGGAATGTAGAAGGTATTTGATAACCTATAGTTCCTTTATTTCTGATTTTATCTGCTGGCTCTTTGCCTGGTAAAAATAAACAAGTTATTTTTCCCTTCCTGAATACAGGCACAATTCTGACATTTACAATTACAAGTGACGCCAGGCCTGTAGCTGAGACCCACCCACCTGTTTTTCCATCTTTGCCTCTCTTCTGCACTCCACTGTCAGTTGTAGTTCTAGGATCTCCCTTGTCCCTACCAAACAATTATTTCATGGCCAACCTCATGTACCTCCATATTGGTGAAAAGTTTGCCTTTAAAAAGCTGACCCATCAATAAGAATAAAATAGTTTCTCACAGTGAACTCAAGAACATTTTGGAAGGCTGTTCTTTCTGGCATCACAGGTAACTGGAATGAAGTCTAGAACTGAAGTCACTGGCTCTGAGAGGACATGTCTTTTTGTTGCAGTGATACTTTCTCTTTTCTACAGGAAGAAAGCAATTCAAGATAGCACTACCTGAGATAAATGATGTCCCTCTTTCTTAGACAAATCTGCAGTTGACTTCAGTGGAGGTATGAATATATATTTTATGGAAGGATCAAGAATGCATCCTGAAGAAGGATGGAATAAAAGCACAGGTAGTTGTGACCTATGTGACTACTTGTTTACCATGAAAGTGAGAATGTGAAGTCTCACTTAGACCTATGCAGGTGGTGCTACTTGGATGTGTTCATCCTTTCCAGATTTCATATAAGCATCCTCTCCTCCATTTGTACTAACCCCTACTGGTCCTGGTAGTCAAATTATCTTCTACAGGAAATGTATATCACAGGAGATAGGGGTCTAGGATTTCTGACTCTTCCTGAGACATGGAACATTTGTTTTTGTAGACCTGAAGCCTTTGTTAATATAAAATTTATTCTGTTTATATTTTGATAGTTCTGATATAAAAGTGGAAAAGCCAGCTACTGGTTTTACTTATCATCACTCCTTACTCCACAGAATTATTTTTTCCTGAAGCAATCCCAATTTAGTCTTCTAACAGGAAAGTACATTCCTTTGTTTACATAATTTGATTCAATTTCTTGTTTAATGGCAGCCCTAGGATTATTGTGCTGCAGATACTTGGTTTCTCTTTAAGCATGAAGGCCCATCTATTGCCCAGAAACTTGGGGTCACAGACTCAAGTTTTTTGCCAAATGAAAAGAAGGTATGTTTCTGTTTACCCCACAAAGGACACATAAGTGCTAACATGTGACAAAGGCACATACACATGCCCACATTTACACATATATAAATGTATACTTGCAAGAATTTATATTCTAAAATTTAAATTTCTAATTTTATATTTCAAGAGATGAAATTTGCTTTCCTTGTGCAGGAACTTGGTGAGAAATCAGAAATATATAATATAGCAAGGGAAGTTCAACCTCATAAAAAAAACTAAAGGTAAAGTTTCAGGATGTAAAATCAATTGAAAAAAGTTTGTTGCATATCTACATACTACAAATAAACTATCAGAAAAAATAATAAAGAAAACAACCTCATTTACAATGGCATCAAAAAGTACCTAGATGTATTGAACCGAGTATATGAGAGATCTGTACCCTAAAAACTACAGTCATTGATAAAAGAAATCGAAGAGGACACATATAAATAGAAATACATTCCATGTTCATAGACTAGAAAAATTAATAATGTTAGTATGTCAGTAATGTAATCCCTATAAAATCTAATTATAATTTTCACATAAATAGAAAAAAAAATCTTAAAATTTCTAGGAAACACATACACACACACAAAAGCCAACACCCTTGAGAGGCAAAAAACCAAAACAAGTTAGAGCATCTGACTTACTGATTTCAAACTATATTACAAATATATAGTTATCAAAACAGGATGTTATTTGCATAAAAACAGACACGTAGATCATTGGAACAAAATAGAGCCTAGAAATAAACCCATGTATATATATTCAATTAATTTTTACCAAAAGAGAAAGAATAGTTTTTTCGACTAATGGTGTTGGGAAAACTGGATAATCCCTGCAGAAGAATGAAACTGGACCCTTATCTTAACCTCTCATAAAAATCAACTCAAAATGTAATAAAGACTTAAAGATTGACCTGATACTGTGAAATTCCTATAAGAAAACACAGTATTTTCCTGTGGCAAGGAATTATTAGATTTAACACCAAAAGCAAAGGCAACAAAAATCAGAATAAATAAGGGATAATACCAAACTATAAAGCTCCTGCACAACAAAGGAAGCTACCAACAAAACGAAAAGGTAACCTATGAAACGGGAGAAAATATTTACAAATCACATATTAATAAGGGCCTAATATCCAAAATATACAAGGTATTGATACAATTCGATAACAATAAATAATCCAATTTAACTGGGCAAAAACATGCATAGATTTTTTTTTTCAAAGAAGACACACAAATGGCCAATAGGTACATAGAAAAGTGCTCAACATCACTACTTACGAGGGAAATGCACATCAAAACCAAATAAGATATCACCTCACACCTATTAAGATGTCTACTACGAAAAAGACGAGATAGCAAATGCTGCCACAGATGGGGAGAAAAGGAAACCCTTGTGCAATGTTGATGGGAAATTAAAGTAGTATAACCACTATGGGAAACACTATGGAGTACCCTTAAGAAATTAAAAATTAAAAATAGGGGAAACCAGGTGTTTAAGCCTCTGACTCTTGATTTCAGCTCAGGTCACAATCTCCCAGTTGTGAGATGGAACTCCGTGTGGGGTTCCATGCTAGGAGTGGAACCTGCTTAAGATTCTCTTTCTCTTTTCCCTCCGCCCCTCCCTGCTAACACACACATGTTCCTTCTCTCTCTCTCTTTGAAGAAGAGTAAATAAACTCTAAAAAAATTAAAAATAGGACTACCATATGATCTAGCAATTACACTTTGTATATACATCCAAAGGAAATGAAACTATTATTTCAAAGAGATATTTCTGCTCCTATGTTTATTACAACATTATTCACAATAATAAGGTATGGAAACAACTTACATGCCCATTGTTGGATAAATGGATAAAGGGGACATGATTATCATATATATCATATATAGAATAAAAATACATATATATAATAGAACGTTAAATATAGAATATAATAAAATGTTACTTAATCTTAAGAAAATAAGCAAATCTGGTCATTTGCAACAATATGGAAGATCTGCAAAGGCACTGTGATAGTGAAATAAGCCAGACAGAAAAAGATAAATAATACATGGTGTCACTTATATCTGTGCATATAGAATCTAAAAAATTTTTTTGAACTCATAGAAACAGAGTAGGGAGGTGTTGCCAGAAGCTTGCATCACACTGAATATTTTAGATTTAATTTTATTTGTCAATTATATCTCAGTATAGCTGAAAAATACACCAATGTCTCTGTCACAAACATACAACATGGAGACTAGAAACCTGGAAAATAGATGACAGACAATACGAAGCTTAACGCTTTTGAAAATAAATAGTGAAACTGAAATATTTATCGAAAATCTTTACTGAAAAACTTTGAAGACGGGATTATAGATGCTACTTATTTTTTCCTCTTGTTACTGGCTGTTTTGAATTTATTTTCCACTTGGTGTCAGGTACAGAGTCCCAGGATGTAAAGTACGGCTTGAATAATAAAGAGTGGGGTTCTCTCAACTTATTTTTGGTGTTTTTTGTTTTGACATAAAATAACACAATTGCTTCTACTTGCTGCAACCTGCCTGGTCTACAGGGAGGGAGGGAAGGAGCTCTGGTGGATGGTGGTGGCCACTCAGGATTGGGGCCCTGTGTTGGCTTTGCCAGGTTGGCCACCAGTCTATTTCCTCATGGCTTACAGAGCCAAGTCATACGTGATTATGCCACTGGAGGCCTGGGGAGATTCCTAGCTTCCTGGGGACTCCAACACTTCCTGAAAAATAAGCTTGTTCAACCAGTGACCCGGGTGGGCCTTGTGGAAACCAGGCTGGTGAGGGGAAACCTCCCTAAGATACATGGCACCTCAGCAGGAGCTGTTACTGGAAGTGAAACCCGGGTGGCACTGGTGATAGGGGTAACCATGATCAGGCCACTGGAGGTGAGGGCTTCCTTACTGTAGCTTGTGGGCTGGTGGAAACTCCAGGAGTGACTTCTTGTGGGCTGTGGCAAGTGATCACAGGTGGCAGGGACTGGGACACCGGCCACAGAACCCATTTGTAGAAGGCTGCTCCACAACTAGGGTGTGTGTGGGGTCAAAGAGTAGTTTACAATAACCCTAAACAATGAGAGTCTTCTGTCTACTAAAATGTTAAGTTATATCAAGTTACTTGTTTTGAGCAAGAAGTTGCTAATTTTAGGCAGTGTTATCAAATAACTTTGACTTATCATATATTATATGATTCCCTAAGTGATACTGAAGAATTATTCTGGATAATCACCTAATAAGTCCTTATTCATAGAAACAGAGATACACTTAAATTTTTTAATAAGGATCATTACCCATCTAGAGTTAAAACAGACTACAAGTTCTTTCTTTCTCTCCAAAATTTCTTAGTACAATGAGTAATCTTTAAGGACAATGGTAGGAAGTTTTCTCAATTAGAAGCAAGCTGATCACAAGACTCCTCATTTCTTGTCATTCCATTTCTCCAATAGTTACTTTTACATTTTTTAAAAACATTTATTCATTTTTTAATAATAGTTTATTGTCAAATTGGCTTTCATATAACACTCAGTGCTCTTCCCCACAAGTGTCCTCCTCCATTACCACCACTTCTTTTCCCCCTCTCCCTCCCCCTTCAGCCCTCAGTTTTTCAGTATTCAATAGTCCCTCATGATTTGTGTCCCTCTCTCTCCCCAACTCTCTTTCCCCCCTCCCCTCCCTATGGTCCTCTGTTAGGTTTCTCCTGTTAGACCTATGAGTGCAAACATATGGTATCTGTCCTTCTCTGCCTGACTTATTTCGCTTAGCATGACACCCTCGAGGTCCATCCACTTTGCTACAAATGGAGAGAAAGTGAAAGACAGAATGAGGGTGGGGGAGGGGCAGAGAGAGAGATAGGGCTGCAGGCTCTGAGCTCTCAACCCAGAGCCCAACACAGGGCTCAAACTCATGGACTGTGAGATCATGACTTAAACTGAAGTCTAACACTTAACTGAGCCACCCAGGCGCCCCCAATAGTTACTTTTAAAAATCTCAACTCGCTTAACACAAAATGATCCAGAACTCCAAAAGTTACATGAGAAAATCATTAATTCATTCCTTTATTTAAAACATATTAATTGCCCACTTATGATGTGCTGAGGTATTGCAGTTAGAGAGGTAAACAAAGAAAAGAACAAAACCATCAACAACAAAAAACCCACCTGTTTACAGCATGTTTCCATGGTCAAAGAACTTTGCATTGTCTTGCTTTAATTTGGAAACTTTTTGCTCTGTTTCTCATTAATCTGAAGGCCATTGTTATTCTAAAGAGTTACTTTTTTTGACTCTTAGGAGGTACAGCTGTAGGAAGTGAGGGAAACAAGATGAGCAAAGGGAGAAGCTGTCCTGCCATACAGATGCACCTGAACTCCAGCCCATTTTACATCAAACTTAGAGCATATGGCCATTCCAAGTTAATGCAAGGGACCCTGGACTTTGTATCCAAACATCATATAGCCATTGATCACTGTATGCATTCCTTTTCTAAAGAAGACTTAATAAAAGGGAATAAATATGTGATTTTATAAATGCTAGCCTTTATCTTAAAAATTCAGTAAAAAGAGCAAAAAGCAGAATCAGACCAATAAATATAGAAAACAAACTGATGGTTGTCAGAGGAGGGATTTGGAAGGATGGGCAAAATGGGTGAAGAAGAATGAGAGATACAAGCTTCCAGTAACGAAATGAATAGTCATGGGACTAAAAGGCCCAGCATAAGAAATTTAGTCAATGATATTGTCATAGTGTTATATGGTGACAGATGTTAGCTACACTTGTGGTAAGCATTGCATAACATACAATATTTGAGTCATTATGTTGTACACCTGAAACTAGCATAACATTGTGTGTCAACAATACCTTAGTAATAATAATAATAATAATAATAATAATTGATTTAAAAATAAATATAAGAAATAAATAAAAGAAATTTTAATGTATTCTCTATGATTTATCAACTTATGTTCTAGACATGAAGTACTTTTTAATAAAAAATATACAATTATGGAACAATTCTAATATTTTGAGTTGTTAGTCATAATTTATTTTACTTTTTCTGTAATTAAGACTTCTGGAGTTCCTCTGCTTTTGCTGATCCTTCCCTTTCTCTTCTGTGGCTTCTTGCAGTTCAATTTCCCTGAGACCAGCACTGGCCTGTTTACTAGTGGAGAGGCTATCTGACAGGTTCCCTGCACAAAATGAGCTGCTCTCTTGTCAGGAGACAGATCCTGATAAGTTTGTGACACAAGCCTTGCCAACTGTTGAATAAATATAGTGATTTATAGTGAAAGTTCAAAGTATAAACACATGTGAAAACATGCAAGGCTACACTCTCTGAACCCTTGCCATTTTAATGGCTCTTAAATAATTTTATGAAATTTGGAAACATTTTATTAGGCATGAAGTATAACAAGCATTGAGGTTTTAACCTTGCTTTCATATTTTCTCTGAAAGGTAGTAGGGGTAATTTTTCTGACAAAACTCCTACTAACCCCCTTTGATTTTTTTGATTTTTTATTTTCCTATTTATTCTGTATTTTCAATAATGACTCAATGCCTAAATCTTCCTTCTCTTGAGAAAATGTATTGAAAGAAGGAAGGTTGGGCATCTGGGTAGCTCAGTCAGTTAAGCAGCTGACTTCAGCTCAGGTCACAATCTCATGGTTCGTGGGTTCAAGCCCTGAATCAGGCTCTGTGCTGATAACTCAGAGCCTGGAGCCTGCTTCGATTCTGTGTCTCCCTCTCTCTATGACCCTCCCTCACTCATGCTTTATTTCCCTTTGTCTCAATAGTAAAGAAAACATTTAAAAATTTTTTGAGAGAAAGAAAGGGAGAAAGAAAGGGAGAAAGAAAGAAAGAAAGAAAAGAAAGAAAGAAAGAAAGAAAGAAAGAAAGAAAGAAAGAAAGAAAGGTAAGAAAGAAAAAGAAGAAAGAAAGAAAAGGAAAGAAAGGGAAAGAAAAAGAAGGAGAGGGAGGGAGGTATTAAGGGAAGGAGGGAGGGCGAAAGGAAGGGAGGAAGGAAAGAAGGAAAAACAAAAGGAAGAAAAAAGGAATGAAGCAAATGGAAATTTAGGAAATTCTTTAATAGTGAGTCAAATCTAAATTGGACACTTGGGACCCATGCCTTGAGTGAACATTTGAAGATCTTTTCCTGTTTTCATTTACTGCTTGAAATTCACATTTTCCTATGTGCCTATAATAATGATATTTTGAGGAAATTAAATACTGTTTATGAACATGGGAGTTCAGGAGATTCAACCTTGACAAAATTTCAACACCACTTTTGTTTCACTTCTGAATGTTGGATATACATCTTGTCCTTTTCTCTGCTTAGTTGTCAATGCCAATAAGCAAAGGATGAATAAAGTGGAAGATATAAGCCCGAATAATCATAACAGAGAGGTTTTTTAAGTGGTTGACATTACATCTTTTTCCAATTTCATACTGTAACTTTTTAAACATCTTTCTTTACAGGATTTGTAAACCAGGAATAAAAATTTTAAGTCAAGTAATAATACCAGAGACTATATTTAGTATCCCGTTTATTTTCCAGAAAGTTGGCCTTTGAGTTTTGACTTAATATTTGCATTCATGGTGAAATGTAAAATATTTTCTGAAAAAGTGTAGGAGCTACTTTCATGTCAATTAAATCGATGGCAATTACATCTAATATTTAGTGTAATAAACAAAATGGAACAATTTGTGACTATTATTCCATGCCAGGCATTGTTTTAAGTACTTTATATTCATTAAATGATTTAATTTTCATAACAATTTATAAAGTGGTTAGTAAAATTAAACCAAGTTACAAGGAGAAAACTTACTTGCTTTAGGTAACACACTTAATAAATGGTAGTCAGAATAATAGCATAAACAGTTTAATATAGGTAGGAGTTTTGCTCCCCTTAAAAAACAAAACAAAACAAAACATATTTTAACTGCTGCTGGTAAAGTCCACTGCATCTTTCCACTCCACCGTCTTTTTCATTACACTTCCCATACTTTCAAGCTACACTGAAGTAACCCTGGACATTCTGGGGATCTAAGAAGTTGAATTAAAGATGCTTTTAATTTTGGGTTTAGTGACAATTACTGTGGTGTACAGTTGTGTGAGTACTAGCTCCCTGGTGTAGAAATGAGTTCTCATAATACCTTGATTGTAAACTGCCAGTTCACTTGACATTGTAACACAAAAGTGAAAAGACATAGGTAATTGTGCAATGCAACATGTTCAGGAGTGTCCATGGGTGCATAACCCTAAAGTATGCCATGAGCAGAAGAAACAGGTTTAAAATGTACATGGACAAAAACCTGTCATCCAAACCTTACAGCTTATAAATTAAATAAACTTAATGGAATTTTTCCCTCATTTGACAGCAGTGCTAAAAATTTACTTTACATTACCATTGGTAAATTGTGAAGCTAAAATAGATTTCTGTAAACAATGAGAAACAAATAACATATTTTGATTAACCATGACAGAAGGAAGGCTAATTTTTCTATTCTCATACAGAAAATAGCATAAAAAGTAAAGAAATCAGCAACCAAAGAGTACACAGTAAAAATATATAGGGGGGGAAGTATTATGAATGTCTCAATTAGAAAATATAGCTTGCTGCTTTTTTTTTAATTTTATATGTTCATAAGCTTTAGTAAAATTGTAGCTTTTGGTTATTTTTTTTTACATTGAAAATAAGTACTTACTTTCTTACCATATTTGTACTCCTAATTCTGTGTGATTTTTGTTAATTTTTTTAACATGTATTTATTTTTGAGAGACAGAGAGAGAGAGCATGAGCAGGGGAGGAGCAGAGAGAGACACACACACAAAATCCAAAACAGGCTCCAGGCTCTAAGCTTTCAGCACAGAGCCTGATGCAGGACTGGAACTCACAAACCATGAAATCATGACCTGAGCCCAAGTTGGACACGTAACTGACTGAGCCACCCAGCCACCCTTAATTCTGTATGGGTTTTTAAAAATTAATTTATTTATTTTGAGAGAAAGAACAAGCATGATTTGCAGGAGGGGCAGAGAGAGGTGAGAGAGAATCCCAACCAGGCTCCAGCAGGCTTTCAGCACGAAGCCTGACTTGGGGCTAGATTTCACGGTCGTGAGTCAAAAGTCAGAGGCTTAACTAACTGAACCACCCAGGGTCCCCAATTCTGTGTGTGTTTTTTTGAGAGTCCCAAACCTATAGTAGCTTCAGATTGGTAGGATTAAGTATAAGTTTCCTGTTATTTGTCTTTCTCAGTCAGACTTAATTCACTTAGCATGATATTCTTCAGAAGACAAATACCATATTATTTCACTCATATGTGAGATATAAAAAAAAATCACAACAAATAAACAAAAAGAAGAATTAGACCTACGTATACAGAAAACAAACTGATGCTTGTCAGAGGGTAGCAAAGCAGGAGAATAGGCAAAATGGGTGAAGGAACGTGGGAGATACGCTTCCAGTTATGGAATGAGTAAGGCACAGGGATAAAAGGCACAGTATAAGGAATAATAGTCAGTGATATTGTAATAGTGTTGTATGGTGACAGACAGTAGCTACACTTGTGGTGAGCACAGCATAATGTATAAACTTGTTGAATCACTATGTTGTGTACCTGAAACTAATAGTGCATATCAACTATGGTGAAATAAAAATTATAAAAAAAAGTTTTCTCAGAAGATAGTCACATACTTATGCACATATTTTTATAGCACATGACACAGATAATTATTAATTTTTGGCTCTTTTACTTCTTTTCCTTTAAAACTATTGCTTAATGAGATAATGGAGTTTCTTTAACTGATTAGCCCCAGGAAGATTCTAGAAGAAACTCTTTCAAGGTGACACTTTGAAAGAGTACAAAAAATAATTCCTTAATTACCTAATATATTCTGGTAATCCTGTTGTCATATGTCTTACAGTGGGTTTCTGGGATTTAGGGATATCCCTGATAGTGACACCATGTGTAAGAAGTTAGAAGTAAGATAAGAGTAAGAAGAATACAACTATGTGTGGTTATACAGCAAATATACAACAGGTATATCTAAGCATTAAACTATTTGGAAAATGCCATATTTAATCTCATTATGTTTTCTTGACTTGTCTGTTTTAACAGGCTCTATATTTGTCCATACATTTTTGGAATGGTCTGGAATTATATTTATTCATTCAAATAATTATTATATGTCTATTATTTACAGGTATTTTCCCAGATTCTGGTTATACCTCAGTGAGCAACAAGACAAGGTATCTTTTGTACTGGAACTAATGTTCCAGAGAAGAAGATAGGGAGTCAAAAATTTTCCTTTAAGTGGGGATCAAAGACAGGATACAGGTTCCATGGGCTCAAAGATTGTCATCAGAATCAGTGTAGGAACCACAAAATCCTGTCTGGGTCAGTGAAGGATGATATGCTGTAAATTTTTTTTTTTTTTTTTGCTTCTCCTAACTCCATCCCAGGATTCTTTGCATCTTTGAGGTTGCTATAGTTTCATCGTCTTATATTGAATATATTCCAGATTCTATACAAAATTTTAGTTTATTCCTATAACTCAAAAATAAGTAAGACTGAGACTCTATTTTCCACCTTACCATTTTTTTCTGGATTATCTAACTGAGGTAGCACATTATCCATTTTAAGATCAAAATCAACTGCAAAGGGAAAATTCAAATATCCATAATACTGAGATAATAACTATCAAAAGCTGAAATAACTCAGTCTGTTGTCTGATGTCAGCCTCCAGTGCTTCACAAGGGATACTCCATGGTGGTACAGAATGTAGTCTCTGCCATGGTTTTTCCTGGCTAACTTAGGAAGTGTAGAAGTCATAAGGAAATTTCATTAATAATGGAGCAAAGTGAGAATTATAGGATAAATCTAAATTGTTCGAGTTGCATGTATGCATTATCCACCCTCATGTAATATATTATTTTATTGATAATATTATTAATAGAAGTATGTATGTCGCATTGATGGATCACTGGTGATGTATAATGTAATTCTTTTTAAAGTAAAAGTCCTTAAAGATGAAGTAATTCTTGAAAGAAATACAAATGGAAGGAAGGAAAGAAAGAAGGGGGGGAGGAAGGAAGGAAGGAAGGAGATAAAGAAGAAAACTAGCTTAATATATAAGGGAAATACAATTTAAACAATAAGAGATACCATGTTTTACCTTTCAACTTGTTGAAGAATTTAAACACACACACCATGTTCTGGTTAGCTATTACTGTGTGGGGATTATCCCAAATTTTTTCTTCTAAATAAATAAATAAATAAATAAATAAATAAATAAATAGTTATTAAAAAGGAACCAAAATTTTGCAGTTCTTATGCTAATTTTTGGAGCAAATATGTTTTCTCCCCATACATTATAATGCTGTTGCCAAAGGCAGTTTAGATAAATAGATAATAGGTAAGATAGATTAATTGATAGATGATAGATTTATATATAACCATACATATGAGGTATATTATATATGTCATATATATTATACAACATACAATATATGACATATATGTGTCATCATATGTCATATACATTATATATATCATTCAACCATCTATATGTATATAGAAATATAAATAGATGATTTTATATATATGTATACACACACACACACTATATATATGTGTATATATATATATATATATATATATATATATATATACCTTAAATATGTCAACAGCTTCCTGATTCCCCTGACAACAATTTTGTTCACTTCAACGCATGCCTCAACCTATATCCAGTTACAAAAGACTTTTGAAAATGAAAATTTTATTACACCATTTCCTTGTTTAAGAGCCTTCATTACTGTTAGAATACAGCACACATTTCTTTCCATAGCTTGCATGCTGATAGTCTTGTTCCTGCTTACCTTTTTTCTCCTATCTTTTCCCACTACACCCACCACCACACATAAATAATCCATGCTTTATATATTTTTGCACCCTTTCACCTTTAGATTTGCTTTACTTGGCCTATAGTCATTTAAAAATATTTTTCTTTGTTACTAATGTTTACAAATTAGAAGATTTTACACTAAAAATATCTGCATATTCAGATGTTCTTAAGATAGGACACAGTTTGCCAACATTAGATTTGCATTTCTAGTATCTCCTTTGGATGGAGAGGGGATTTATAGATTGCAACAGTGGTCCTGAAGGTCCCCTGCCAACTTATTTCATTAACGTACACTACATTCTTAGCAATCATACATATAGTAGTTTATTACCCCTGCCCAAAGTGATATATTTAACCTGTATAATATACAAAATTATTCTCCTCTTCACCTGACTATTTTGGCATCTTGTAGAAGAAATATAAACATTACACACATCTTCTCTTGGCTAAGAAAGCAGAATTAAAGCAGTTCTTCGATGCTAAGGAAAGGAAGGGTTGACAAATTAAATTTAGTGTATTCTTAACCATTCTTCTCTGTACTTCTTATGGTCTTATAAACTCTGCTTTTCAACCAAGTAATTTATTATACACTCTGCTTTGCTTGCGAATTGTTTCATATCTGTTAGTTTTGGTCCCTCTACCAGACTCTAAACTCATTGAATGCAGAAGCCATGTCAGGATACTTATACTTAGAAAAATTCTCAATAAGTTTTAGTTGATGATTTGATAAAATGTATTATTATAGGCACTGGATAGAAATTCTGAGAGAATGATATCATGGCCATTGACAAGTCTGATTTAGAAATAGTCGGCCAGTCTTATACAACTCTTTGGGAAAGGTCAATTTTTACTCCCATAAAAGAGGAGAGATTAGAATAAATCTTTATAGTCTGTAATCCAAATTTGCCTTCCTGCATTTAGTTTTCAACCCAGAAGTTTCTCAAGATAAAAATAGCACCATAGATTTTTCCCTTCCATGAGGAAAAAAACCAAATGAAAAGCTCTCAGTAGGTTCCCTGTCTACCTCTCTCTGATGTCACCATTATTTGCATGCCAAAGGGAAGCCTGCAGGCAGACAAACCTTCTCTGGGGATGGGTGCTGGGCAGAGCTGGAGACTGACAACTTGTCATCAGGGCACCGAGAAAGACTGGCTCTGCGAGTACCCAGGCACTGTCACTGGGCTCCTTGGAAGAGGCAGGGTCCCGAGGGTATCCCAAAAGCTGGAGGTCAGGGCAGTTGTCAGTTTCAAAGTCAAACTAAAAGCAGAGCTAAGGCAAATTAGGCGAATTAACTTGTTGATATGATAATAGAACAATTAAGTGACTCTCCTTTTTGTCTTACTCCCCAATTGACAGAGGTTATTGTAATTTTAGAATCATTTCCTTATCTCAGAAGAAAATGTGTTTAAGAGCCCAATGACAGTTTTCAAATGGATGTATATTTCTATAGACAATATGATGGATCTCTTTGTAATTACCATTTGTGAAAAATTATTTGTCAAAATTATAGGTAACTGAGTTGTCAAAGACATTTGAACTCAGGATGAGAATGCAAATAACAGTTTCTCTTGTAAATCTTCCTCACTAGAACAAGATCTTTCTTTTCACATTAGCTTGAATGAACATATTGACCTGTAACAACATATTTATTATTAAAAATGCCCTGCCAAAATTCAGAACAAATGAAGAAAATGATGAGACCATCGCCATATATTTTAGTGATAACTGGTAATGGGTGATATTACTTCTATAATTTCCATAAACAATCCAAAATTTAATAAATAAACTCATTTCAGTTGTTATTCTCTTTCTGCAAAAATAGGTATAACTAATAATAGGCTTCTCTTTGGCAGGCAAATAATGGTGACATCAGAGAGAGGTAGACAGGGAACCTACTATTAATGAAATAAACTAGATTAAGTGGTTTGTCAGCATTGGCACTATTGACATTGAAAACTGGTTTATTACTTGAGGGGGTCACTATCACATGCATTGTAGGATATTTAGCAAAAGTTTTGGTCTTACCTACCAGATGCCAGTAACACACTCTTCCTCCAAGTTGTCACAATCACAAGCACTGTCAGGCATATTCTCCAGAGTGACATCAGTAGAATGGCAACACAGGGGACCCCAGCCTCTGGGGTCAATAATTAGATTAATAATTAGACAGCTACCAATGAACAAAAATATCCTAGGAGAACTCTAGTCTGCCTATGAAATTTCAGCAACACTGTGGAAAACAAAAACAGAAAAACCTAAAGATAACTGCACAAGAAGAGAAAAAAGACAGCTTTATTTTTAATACATTATCTCATTCTCACAAGAGGAAACTTACTAGCTAGAAAGAGTTCCCCTTGCCAATGAAGGGGCAGAGGGAGTGTCCAGTTTCTCCAGTTATTTGGAGAGATTCCATTTCATTTTCACCCCACTCAGTCTTGAAAAATTGAAACATAGCAGGAGTTACCAAAAATAGACATACAACAAAAGTAATGAACAAATCCAGCAGATTTCATCACTGTAAAGAACAAATGCCAGAACAGCCACCAAAGACACACTACAAATTTTGCCAGATCTCATACAACAGGTATAGGTGGTTGCTGACACCAGCTGCCTGAGTACCTCCCAACACCCTCCCCTCCTGCAGAAGCCCAGAAAGTGGACTGGAGGTTGCACAGTGCACGATGCTAGCATAGACGCCAAAGCCTGATTTCCACCATCATGCATAAGTTTCAGTCTAGCTCACCCCAAACCTAAAGATGTGTACTTACATCTGTTGGCCTGGCCTGACACCTATCACCAGTTTCCACTGGAGTGTGCATTAAATGGGGTAGGGAGAGAAAAGAGTGTTTGACCATAGAATAGCACACTAACAGCCTGCACCCTCACAGGTAAATGTGGGGCTGTGTCAGGCTCTGTCTTTCGTCACTGGCCTACCCCGTTGCAGTCAACAGCAGCTAGCCCTTCCAGTTGTTTACATGCTGGCCCCCAGCCCAACCCCCATCATGAGGCTCTACTGTCATGTGCCCATGGCAAAACCCAGCATCCATTTTAATGCATGCTGACAGCAGGGCCTCCAGCGATGCCAGTGAACCCACAGTTGTGTCCATCCCTTGTTGCCTACCTTGGATCCCATCACTTCCTATGTGTCTGCAAGTAGCCCTGCCTCTAAGCAAGCACCCGGATGATGGCCCCCGGAGCCAAGTGTGTGCACGCCACAAGTTCTAGCCACCACCATAGCCTGCTCTGGTCCTGCCGCTCACCTCCACTGTACCTGAAAAGAACCACACAGTTGTCAAAGCTATAGAACCCATTGTCTGAAACTCAGAGGCATCATGCCCCCCACCCCATGGACCAGAGCCACTACAAGTCCTCATACAAGGTTATCCTGTGCCACTCGACACAGTATGTTCCAGCATGCCCTGTATCTAAGTGAAAGTCTTTCCTTATTGAAGTCAATCTATAAAATCTGGAAGAGGTTACTTGAAACATGCAGACACGTATGCTAGGCTAGTAGGTCATAAAGAAAAGTAAACCTCCAGTAACTGGCCTCAAAGAAATGAAGATCCAGGAATTAAATGAAAAAGATGTCAAAATAATTTTTTTCTTATTAAAATTTATTTATTTATTTTGAGAGAGAGAAAGCACGTGAGCACACATGCAGTGGAGGGGTAGAGAGAGAGAATCCCAAGCAAGCTGTATGTTGTCAGCAAGGAGTCTGATTCATTGCTCAAACTCGCAAACCAGGAGATCGTGACCTGAGCCAAAATCAGGAATTGGATACTTAACCGTGAGCCACACAGGCGCCCCCCAAAATAATTTTTCTTTTTTTTAAATTCTTAAGTGTTTTTATTTATTTTTGAGAGAGAGATCACAAGTGGGAGAAAAGCAGAGACAGACAGACAGACAGACAACTGGAAGGAGGTTCCAGGCTATGAGCTGTCATCACAGAGCCTGATGCGGGGCTCGAACTCAAAGAGCTGTGAGATCATGACCTGAGCCAATGTCGGACACTTAACCACCTGAGCCACCCAGGCACCCCTGAAAATAATCTTTCTAAAGACAATCAGAGAGCCACAAGAGAGCAGATGCATATTTTAATATTATCTGGAAAACAACACAAGAACAAAATGAGAGGTTCAAAAAAGAGACCCAAACAGAAACTGATAAAAGTCCTAGAAACATATAAACTTCTAACTGAATCAAGAAGAAATAAAAAGTTTTAACAGAGCAATAATATGTAAGGACATCAAACAAGTAATAAACCCCCCAAAAGTCCAGGAACAGAAGTCTTCAGGGATGATTTCTACCAACTATTTAAAGAAGAATAAATTCCAATCTTTCTCAATCTCTTCCCAAAAACTGAAGAACAGGGAAGACTCCCAAATTCAGTTTTAAGGTTAGCATTACCTTGATTGCCAAAGATAGTTAAGGGCACTGCATGAAAAAAACAAAAACAAAAACAAATTTATAAGTACAGTTTCTTCCTGAATATCAATGCAAAAATTCTCAATAAAATATTAGCAAACAAAATTTAAGCATGTTTAAAATATCATACATGATGATCACATGAGATTTATCCCTGGGATACAAAGATGGTTCAACATACAAAAATTAATAAATGTGATACACCATATTAATACAATGAAATTGTATGATAGAAACGTTGTGGGAATATATATATTCATTTCTTTCATGTTCTGCTCTTTACTGTCTTTGAATTTTTCTATTTTCTATATAACTATTTTGAATTCACTAATCTTATAGTTTGCTGTGTTCAAATTGCTATTAAATCCATCCCAATGAGTTCTTAATAAGTTATTAACATCAGGTAATTTATTTCTCAGTTTTACAATGTTCATTCAGTTAGTTTTTATAAACTCCAACTCTGTTGAAAATTTCTAGTTCTGTATAACCACCGAAAGCTCTGCTAGTTTTTAATCTTTTCCAACAGTGTTCTTGTGCTAGAGTCCAAGCATTTAGTTAATGCACATATCAGCAAAGCCCCCAGGAAAAAACAATTGGAGATTTTCACTTTTTAAGACAGAGAGAAAGCAGGGGAGGTGCAAAGGGAGAGAGAAAGTCCCAAACAGGCTTCATGCCCAGTCAAGTGGATGTGGGCCTCAGCCAATGACTCTGGGATCGTAATCTGAGCCAATATCAAGAGTCAGATGTTTAACCGATTGAATCACCCAGATGCCCCAAGATTTTCACTTTATTTTCCTATTCCAGGAAGGACTTTCAACTTTTACTTATTGTTCTTAGAGTATCTTTCCATAAAGGCCTTTGTCTCCTAAACATTGTGAAACTTTATATTCTAGAGACCATTATGACTTTACTCTTCCTGCTTCAATCTTTAAGGGATATTTTAAGTCAGAAGCCAAATATGTGTCATGTGTTTGAGACCCCTCAACTTCTGACTTTGTCCCCAGCTTCATGTGATTGTCAAAAGCTGAGCCATGCTCTCTGTCCCCTAGAGTAGCTTCAACCTGTGATTGTCGCTTTCCAACTAGTTCTCAGTGAGCACTTTGGGCTACTCTGAACACTATCATACATGAAAATAGAAATCCCGGCCAGGAGATTTACATGAAGTAAATTGAATAAATTTCTGAGGTAAACATTTTATGCGCAGCGACAGCTTAGCTGGATAGATCCTCAAGGTATCTTTCATTTTATCATTAATACTGACTAAAATATCAAGTTACTTATTGAAATTGAAAAAAAAATAAAAATGTCCACACATCTTAAAACAATCTTGATGACTATCATAATTTAAGAATAAGAAATCTCTAAAAGCAAGTTTGGTTATTTAATATGATTTAGGGAGGAAGAACTTTTTTAACTTGGACATTTAGCTGAGAAGAAGAGTGTGTGGGGAAAACAGCTAGAAAAGGAATGGGTTGAGAGAAAAAATGTTTGGTTGATTCCTTTTTTATCATATGTTGAGAATGATGGTCAACAATGGCTACCCATTGTTCAGGTCTAATTTCCCCTATGAGTGTTTGGGAAACGGTTTATAAAGCATTTACGATTAACGGAAGGTAAGAAAGCAAGGAGCTTCATTTTTTTTTTTTACTTAGAAACAAAAATCTTATACTGTTTGAATATTATTTATTGGATTTCCTCTTTGCATCTTCAGGTCACATCCTGCATGCCATTACCAGTGAACACTAGAGTGATACCATGGTGTTCTTATTGCTATTTTGCTCAGTTCTGGATTCCACCTCTGCAGCCAACCCCTGATTCAGATAATTACAGTTTGATATGATAGGATTCAGGGGCTAAATTAACCATACTATATAATCTTTACTTTGAAGTACCATCAAATATTCACAAAGGAACAAATATTTAATTTTATCCATGAGACATTAGTCAAAAACCTGGAACAATTAAATATGAAAAGTGCTCAGACTCCCTAAAGAAAAATATGAACTGCAACATATTTAATGGCTTAATAAGGCTATATTGATAAGAAGACAATTGGTATAACCCTAATGCTATGGTGTTTAGAATCAGAGAACTAGCATCTGAGTCTAGAATTTGTAGCCATGGACACATTCCATAATATCTGAAAATCTCACTTGCCTTATGAAGTTGTGATGTAAAGATTAAATAAGATAATACAAATAAAAACATGCTATACAACTATTTATCTGGATTAAACATATACAATATAATTTAAAATACAAAAATATTAGTTTATTCTAGTTCTGCAGTCCAAATAATGCTAGCCAGGTAAAAGGGTATACTTATCTACATCAGTAGAAAATCATAAGCTTGATTAGCTTACTGGTTAGATTGAGCCAGGAGTTGGAGCCATTTTTAGGAGTAGGTGGGAAAAGTTAACAGAATAGTTGTATCCATCACCAAATAGAAATTTTAATTTTAGTTCAGAAATTTTATTTTTAACATTTCTTTGGAAGAATATAAGGTTCAAAAATAAAAGAATGTAAAATACCCAATCCAAATTGGTAAAGGCAGCTAAGTGGCTTGCTGACTGATGGATATTCATGCGGCTCCATGAGACATATACAAATCACAGTTTTATCAAATGCTGACACTTAAAATAAGTAGAAGCATAAATCTTCCTGCAGAACTGTAAAATATGACATATTTAAAAATACAACTTTTACTTGTTACTGCAAAACATGAATAAATTAGGTTGGAAATTGTAGGCAGTGGTGTGTGCTTTAAAATATTAAAAATTATATTTATACATATGAATTATCTATAAAAATGACTTAAGCATATATATATAGTTTAAATATATAATCATACTTATTTCATTGCATATATAACAGTCTACTCAATATTTATTTTTCAGGGACCTCGAGAAATGAGATAAAAAATATCTCAACTCCAAGCTAAGTAAGAGCTTATGGTCTCATGTGAGAAGTGAACATATGAGTAAATACATTTTAAAAATGTGATAAGGAAATTACCACCCTATAACATGAGTTATATGATAAGAGCATACAGTAGAAGTGAAGTTGTAACAATAGGCTTCTCGGGTAAAATGATACTGGAGTTTGACAAATAAAGAGGGGTTTGGCCTGGCAAGAGATTAGGGAGAGAAGTTTTGAATTGCACAATTGTAGTGTATTCAGAAGAGAAGAATAAAAGATGATGATAAATAGGCAGTGATCGAAACCAAAATGTTTATGTGTAAACATAAACTTTTTAGAAACTTGTACATGAAAGTTGATAAGTGTTTTATTTCTACCAACCCCAAGTTGGAAATAACCAAAATGCCCATCAATAAGTAAATGGATAAATATATGGTAGTATATCTGTATAATGGAACATTACTCAGCATCAAAGAGAATTCTGTATTGAAACATTCAACAATTTGAATGAATGTCAAAGTAATTATTCTGAGTGAAATGAGCCAAATAAAAATGATGATATTCTATATGATTCTATATGCATAAAATTATAGGAAAACAAATCCACAGTTCAGAAAGCAAATCCATAGTTGTCTATGAATTGGCAGGTGAAATGTTGGAGGTGGGAGGTTGAGAAAGAGAAGGACCAAAAGTGGCAAAGGGAAATTTTTGATGGTGATCAATATGTTCATTATCTTGATTTTGGTGATAGTTCCTTGGATATACACTTATATCAAAACTCATCAAGTTGCACATTTAAGTATGTATTGGTTATTATACATCAGTCATATATCAGTAAGGCTGAAAAAAGTTTCTAGACAATAGGGAATCCTTAAAGATTTAGTTAGGAATATAGCATGACCAGTTTTATATTTTAGGAGATTATGATATATCCCTGGTTTCTGATTTGGAGAATGGCAACTGGCCAAATGGTGACAACTAGAAACCTATTCTATTCCTTTATATAGCTTATTCAGAAATGGAGCTTATTCAATGCTAGAACTGCCTGATTTATACACTTGGATTGATTGCTTAATTTATCCACAAGTAAGGCAACTCCAGACAACCAGATTGACTAGTTTTTGGACAGGTTTAATGTTTTTGTGAAACATGAGGTTGATTGATACATGCCTATAGAAGATGGTGGTTCTTGTTTGCTTTTATTTTATGTTACAGTTTACAAAACTATGCTTGTACTATGGTAGGATCTAAAGATTTAAACCATCTAAGGTATAGTTAATGCCTCTTAGAAGTTGTTGTCCAGTTAGTGTATAAAAATATTTTATTTTAGAGAGAAAATTTATAGCTTCCATTGACTGCTTAATAAGTGCATTATATCCCTTAATCCTCACAACCCTTTGAGGAATGTATATTTATCATCCTTGTTTTACAGAAGAAAAAGCAAGTTTAAAGAATTTTAGTAGCTGGTTTCTAGCATGTCTAGATGATATAGACTTGAACCTCACAATATAATTGAGGAGTCCGTTTGATTGCTCAACTTTTTCTTAAGTTTTTCTGCATCTCAACAATTTTCTTTAAGAAATTTGTATTTGCAGAGTATTGAAGTGAATGATGTTATTAATGTATTTATATATTTTGTTTAACTAAAAAGCTAACTAAATCAATAGCCTTCTCATAGGTGGATTAAAATAGAACTGGGACTAGAAATTGAAAATTCAGCCATGTTTTATCCTAGCCATTTCTTTTTTTTTTTAATGCTTTTATTTAATTTTGAGAGAGAGAGAGAGAGAGAGAGAGAGTGAGTGAACAGGGGAGGGTCAGAGAGAGAAGGAGTCACAGGATCTGAAGACAGGC
Source organism: Suricata suricatta (assembly GCF_006229205.1). NCBI lineage: Eukaryota > Metazoa > Chordata > Mammalia > Carnivora > Herpestidae > Suricata > Suricata suricatta. Next base: position 112,967,010 of record NC_043709.1, read on the forward strand.
CCCAAGCTCTGAGCTAGCTGTCAGCACAGAGCCTGATGCGGGGCTTGAACCCACGAACCGTGAGATCATGACCTGAGCCGAAGTCGGACACTTAACCCACTGAGCCGCCCAGGTGCCCCTATCCTAGCCATTTCTATGTGCTTTATTTTTGAATCAAGAGTTGTGATGGTACCATAAGTTGGTGTGATGTTTAGAATCCCTGAGTTGATGCTACCCAAGTGTATCATTTTATTCACTATCTCATCTAAACAAACACATGTACAAAAAGGCTGTGAGATATTTTTGGTAATACTCTCCTGTTCTTGTGGAAGATAGAGAAAATTTTGGACTACCTTAAAATCATGTACATAGATTTTTATAGATAACATCTACCAAATGTTTTCCTGCACATTTCTATGCATATATGTAGTTCAAAATAAAAACCACTCTGTTAAGTTATAAAATGGGTGATGCACTTTTCATCAATATAGGAAAAGGTAAAATTATAATACCTATGTGTTATTTGCTACTGTTTATTTAATGATGTATTTAACTGTTATTGACCATCCTGAAATATGTTTTCCTTCTTTTAAAAAAAAAAAAACACATCATGCTGTTAAGAGAGCTTACTTTTATATATTTTATAGAATGGAATTTGATGACATACATTAAAAGCATTAAAAGTATCCAGATGCCTTAATACAGCAATTCAACTTATATAAATTTACCTAATGAAAATAGTCAGAAAAATCTTGTCATAGATTTATTTATGTGTACAAATGTCAATATTAACTTTGATGCTAAAAACTTGAATACACCCTAAATATTCTGCTATAGGAAGATATCTAAATAATGGGATCACCATAGTGTGAATATTACCTAGTTGTTAAAAATGTGTTTAATAAATATTTAGTAACATGAGAAATACATGTTAAACTATTCATAGAAACTGTTCAAATTTTAAGAAAACTTTCTTTATGGATTTATATCTGTAATTAAAATGAAATATAACAAAATTTTAAATTTGTTTTTTCCTATGCATTTGGAAATGCATTTCCTATGCATTTAATTTATTTTTCTGTTTTCTGTTTGTTTCCCCACGATATTATATAGTATGTGTGCATTTTTTTTAATGTGAGAGACCTTATTTCTACACGAGGTGTCCAGTCTGGGGCTATGGCTTGCTCTCTTCCCTCAGGCCTAATGCTGCCTCCAATGGAGCTTCTGACTCAAAGCCTGTTCTCTTTTCATTCTTGTAGACATAGGTCATAATAAAATCCTCTGGGATATTTTTTCTGGAGAGGGAGAAAAGAACATATTAGCAGTCAGTTGTGGAAAACATTGCACCAGCTGACTTTAAAAATTCTAAATTGTATGCAAGAAAATGCCAGATTAAGAAGGAGAGGCTTTGTAAGGTTAAATACCTCATTATGAGGGTGGTGAAAAGATACGTGACTAACTTTTCCCCAATTATCTCATGATATTCTTATTTTCTATTATTAATTAATATCCTCAAAGGCTTATAAGTTATTGTTATTTAGCCTAGAAATAGAATGCAGTGTTTGGTCACACTAAGGAAGCTTTTAATCTGAAGGTTCTGGCTAATGTCACAACTAGTCTAGCATTTTAGTCCAAAGTTTCTATTTAATTATTGTTTCTGTGTAAATTGGTGGTGGACATATTCAACTAATTTCTCCATAATGTAAATTTACAAATTAATTCGTGAAGAAAAGAATGGTTTCAATTCAACATACTTCAATCTCTTCTCTGCCTTTCCTAATTTTTGCTCAGACCAAGAAAATATAAGAATACCTGTCAAATGAATAATGCATTTTTTCCTGGACCACTTCCATAATTCATTTGGCTCACCCAGAAACCATATAAAAATGTTGGAACAACATTGATTTCTTTATTCCAAGGTGTTTAAATGAGACCCAAAATTACTTTCCTAAAGACATGAATTAAACTAAAGAACAGCCAAGCACTTTCAGCCCACATTTTTTTAACATTTAGTTCTCTTTCTATTTTTTTTCAACTGTAAGATATTGGACTGGAATCTGGGAAGACCAAAAAATATAATTTCCATGTAAGTGAATTATTTGCAGCACCTGCATCTTGACGTGTTTCTGGTCAAAGAAAGGCAAAGGGAGCTAATATTTATTGAATCCTATTAATGCCAGTAGTTATTTTATATAATTCTTACCATAATATGTGAGATAATTATTATTATGTTCATTTTACAAGTGAAAAATCATAAGACAGATTGACTTGTGTGAGATGATACAGTGATTGAATGGTAAGGATGGGATCAGCTCTGTCCCACGTCCTGCATCACTTGCCCCACAATAGCTGGGAAGCAACACCAGGAAATTTATTAAACATGTCAGGATTATCAGTTAAGAAAGACTTGACCAGTCGTTTGCCATACCCTATGATACCTCTTCAAGTCTCAAGTGCTACAAACTTAGCTTCGCATAATCTAATATAAGCATTAGATTAGTGGAATTCAAGAACCTCACAAAAACTGCTAGAGAGGTGTTCCTGCCAAACCATTGTCCCGTTCATGAGGATATGGAATTGGAATTATTAAGAATCCAAAGGGATTTTATTACTGGATTGTTTCCACCAAAATGCCTAAATATCAATGCCTTAAGATAGACTTTCTTTCTAGGGTATATGCCCCAGATTGGTGGATCTGTATCATCTACATAGTAAGGGTTCAGTATGTGTTGATCACTTAAATGAGTGAATGTTATTTTCCTGATATTAGAAAATAAAAAATTTAATATAACGTACAGTCCATTTATGGTTAAACTAATTACTAAAGTCACATACCTTCCCTACTGTTATACAAAAAGCCATTGGCAGACCTGAGTATGAACTTCTGACTTAGAGAGTTCTTTCATTTTTGTTATTTCACAAAATAACTCATATGTAACAAATGGTCAAATACAAGATCATTCTGGGTCAGTTCTCACTAACACTCTGGCCATTCATGCACGTGTCATTTGCCCCACAACCTGTACATTTTCATTGTTGCTTTCAGGGCATGATAAACAGGCTTCTCTTTCACAGATAAGTTCCTAAGAGAAAATAGCATATTGTTCATAATGCAATATTTGTTCCAGTAAATTTTAAAAATTCTACTCTTTCTTGCCTTTCATAGCCTTTTTACATCTCTGTGAATACAGTAAGAATGTTTTATATATCAGGTCATCATGTAAATCTTGCAGGCATTTCTTGGAAGGGAACCAAGATTTAAGTTCTATGAAAATAGAATATTTCAGTTTATTCATGGATTAAGTAGTTTAATCTCTGATAGGATACAATAAAAGACTAAAATTTCATTTTTGGCTAAAGACACATGAAACAATTTGTGACATTTAAAGATCAATGTTTCTGATTTTGCAAAATTATTAAATTAGTATTGAATTATTATATTGGCTCAACTTATACTAACCCTTTAATTGAGAAATTCAACTATTCCACAATATTTAGCAATTCAAATAAGTGTATTTTGTTCTCATTTATCATATTATCAAACTCAAATTTTATTAATTCACTTAAAATCAATTTATTTATGGTTTATTTTGTTTAAAACCAAATACTAGGTATATGGACACAGCATTAATGTTGTTTGACTCTAAAGGCAAAAAAAAAAAAAATCTCACCTTGGGGTACCCGAGTGGCTTAATCAGTTAAGCATCAGATTCTTGATATTGGCCCACATCATGATCTCATGGTCATGAGATCAAGATCCATACTGGGTTCCACACTAGGCATGGAGCCTGCGTAAGTTTCTCTCTTCCCTTTTCCCTTTGTCCCTGCTCCTGTGACAGCAAGTGCAAGCTCTCTTTCTCTCTCTCTTTCAAAAACAAAAATATTCAAAGTATTCATTTCATACTTTATTTTCTAACTTGAGATCTAAAAATATAAAGAAAAAATTCCTAATTTGTTATATTCTTTATTCATTTGTAATTGTGTGCATATTATGTGGTGTGGATATACTATGGATGTCATTTTTTGAAAAGAATCCTTTCATATAACTTATTACTACATACATTAGTCAAAAACAATAATTACAAAACACAACAGAAAAATATTTCTTTTTACCTTTCTTTTTTAATTTTTTTAATGTTTACTTATTTTTAAGAGAGAGAAAGAGATATAGAGTGAGTGGGGTAGGGGCAGAGAGAGGGAGACACAGGATCTGAAGCAGATTCCAGACTCTGAGCTGTCAGCACAGAGCCTAATGCAGAGCTTGAACTCACAACCTCAAGATCATGACCTGAGCCAAAGTCCAATGCTTAACTGACTGAGCCACTGAGGCACCCCTCTTTTTACCTTTCTTAGAGTTTGGAATAGGAATTTCACTTCGTTACTCTGAAATCTTAAAGAATATTCGTGCATTCAAATTTAAAATTAGTTAGAAAGTTACTCAACAAACTGTCAGATATATGAAACTATTTCATCAGACACTTCTCTATTTAATTTTGTGTTTCTAAGGCTAAAGCCTGAGATATGCTTTGCATCATTAAAAATATATTTCTCTGAGCAGACTGTGTATTTAAGAAAGACTGCTTACTTATTTCAGAATACAAAATGGAGGTGAGCCAGACTGAAAGCAACATAAACCACAAAAAGATTCATGTGGTAATTTGCAAAATATGTCATTGACTTAGACAATGGAAGTGGCCATTTGGTTGGAAATGAGGAGACAAATTTAAAAATTATTTAGGAGTTGCACTATACATAAACATAAACTCAAAATAGAACATAGACCTCAGTACAAGAGTTAAGACTCTAAAAATCTCAGAAGAAATTGTCATAAATCTTCATGACTCTTAACGAGGCAAAATTTTCTTTGATAGAGACCAAAAACAGTCAACAAAAGGAAAGATAAATAAATTGGAATTCCTCAAACTTAAAACTATTGTGCTTCAAAGGCTACCATTAAAAATAAAATGAAAACTCACAGAATGGGAGATAGTATTTGCAAATTATTTATATTAAGAGACTTGTAACTAGAGTAAATAAAGAACACTTACAAATGAACAATAAAAGTCAAATAATTTAAAAGGATCAGAAGATACAAATATACATTTCTCTTAAGAAGATTTACAAATGACCGATATATACATGAAGCCATGCTTAACATCATTAGCTATCAGAAAAACCCAAATCAAAACCACAATGGGATACCACTTTATTTCTTTGAGAATTACTCTAAGAAAAAAAGACAGTTAATCACCAATGTTGGTGAGAATGTAGAGAAAATAACCCCCCATGTACAGAAGCATAATATATTGCAGCTACTTTGGAAGATGACCTGACAGTCCTCAAAAGTTTAAAAATAGTTACCATATGACCCAGCAACTATACTCCCAAGATATACTCTCAGATAAAAGCATGTCCACACACAAACTTATATAATTATGTTTATAATGGCCTTAGTTATAATAGTCAAAATGTGGAAACAGTACAAATATTCATCAACTGATAAATGAATAAATAGCTATAAAATAGAATATTCCTTGGGAATAACAAGAAATTAAGTACTGATACAGACAACAACATGGATGAATTTTGAAAGCATTATGTTATGTGGTAGAAATCAGCTCAAAAATGAATATTGTGTTATCTATTTATATAAAATGTCCAGAATAGGAAAATTCATAGAGACAGAAAGTAAAAGAGTGGATGCCTAGTGCTGGGGGAGAAGGAGAAATGGAAAATAACTGTTAATAGGTACTAGGTTTCTTTGTAGAATAGAATAAACATGTTCTAAAACTGAATGTGGTTACATCATTTTGTGAATATATATTTAAAAAACATTGAGTTGCAAGTTAAAATAGGTGAATTTTGTGGAATATGAGTTATATATCAATAAAGCTATTATGTAAAAAAAGATTTAGGAAATAAATTCATGCATCTTGGCTATTACATACTTGTGAAGTAATGGAGGAAGAGGGAAAAAAACGCCTTTGATCAGTCAGTGGGGTAGATGAGAGTGACAAGAACACACATAAAAAGAAAACTGATAGAAGAAGATGACTAGCTCAGTTTGGGACATAGCATGTTAGAGGAGATAAATCCATAAACTAAAGCTCAAGAGCAATGCTTGTATTGGAGATAATAAATTTGGAAATCGGGACCATATAGATGGTAATTGAACTCATTAGTGTGGATGAAGAAAAGGGATCAGGGCAGAAGAAGCCAAAATAACAAAATTTGAAGAGCAATTGCAGATACCCTTTAGCTCTCACAGGTTTTTTTTACAACAAAGGACAAAAATTGCTAATATTCTTGATCACTGTGACACTATTACTTAGAATATTTTAGAACATATGTCTTGAACATAGATATGTATTTCTGTTAACTTGTTTACACAAGGAAGTTTAAATTTTGCTTCTTGGTTTTTAAAAATATGTTCCAAATGGTAACAGAAAAATGGTTGGAGTGAGGAGTACCAGTATGATGATTTCTGATTACTTTGTTAATATGTTTGAAATATATTCAGAAATGTATCTGTAGCAGGAGCTAAGAATAGGAGTTTATCAGTTAAAAATCATAATTAATATATCCCATCCTCTTACTCTTAAAGCATACCCAATGGAATAATATGTGTGTATCATTATCATGCAGGTTACAAGACCAATATTATTTCTGATTCCAAAATTCTAATCTGGAATATTATTTGGAATTTCACATTATCCTCTTTGTCAATATTAAGAAAGGTCTAGAAAGACCTCAAAGGTATGGAAGTGAGCTTTGAAGACTCACTATAACATGAAAATGTTGGCAAAAGATGGTACAATACTTACTCTCTCACTAGAGAAAGTGATAGCATCTTTTCAATGCTCCTCAACCTCTTATCTCAAGATCTGGTGAGTAAGAGTTTTGTGGAAGAAGTGAAAAGAATGTAAACAATTCTCACCCTTTGAGGTGCACTGAGGACCAGGGTACATTTGGAGTATTGGGATTCCTTTGACTTTTGAGAGAGAAATTGAATCAGGGCAGATTTTAAAGAAAGGAAATGAAGAACAGAAAGATTTGATTTGACCATTGGCTCAAAGAGGGAGGGATTAAAGGAGTATATGATGCTTTCCTTGCATTGTCTAACACTAATTAGTAAAAGAAAGAGCAAACCAGTTATGAGACAAAGGCTAGTATGCATTTAAAAGGAGGAATCCTCAATCAAGAGGATGCATTGGTCATAGTGATTACAGTCTGATGTCAGGCAAATGCTGTCCTATTTTAAGGATAGTGAGTCAAAAGGAAGTTACTGAATAAAGTAAAATTGAGCTTTATATTCTTTTGGATGTGGGAGGTAAAAGAAAGAAAGACTTCTAGGAATTTTTCTTGAACATTATAAATTTCTTCACATGAATCAGACTTTTTGATAAGTATCTGAAACATATATTATTAACATTTCCTAAGTTACTATGTCTCTATTTTCACATTTAAGATCATGTAATTTAATATTTAAAGCTTTGGCATTCAGCATTAATAAATTGCTATTTCAATTTACATAATGGATTATCTTCCTTTTGAAACACTTTGGAAAGAAGAAACAAAAAAAATTAAATATATCTCTATATTTGAATTTCCATTTCATTTGTATGGACTTGAATGGTTATGATTACATAGAGTTTTATAAAAATGCAAAATTCTATATTGTCGTTTTTAGCTTCATTTTATGAGTTAAATGAGACGATTATACTGAGAAGCCACAAAGGTAATAGATAATCTAGATCTTTCTTTATACAATGTTTTCTTGACTGTACTAGAGTAACAGAGGAAGGTACAAACTGCTTTTGACCTTCCAGGGCACTTGGAAGTAAATACAAAATGGCTTTGTCAGACGTCCCTTAGTACGCACATACTTTCCAGCATATTAGATATGGCCCTTGTTTCCCAGTGAATGAAATGCCATCTACAACTACATGTAGCCAGTTATACTGCCATCTTAGTAAAGAATATAGCTCATTAGAAGGTAATCATTTCCAATTACATAAGCTCTATCAGTATAACTGATTCTTCTGCTTCTATTTTTTGTTATTGCTTTGCAGTTGAGGGAGACTATTTTTACTGCCATGCCATCCACGACATTTTCTCTTTTCAATGTGGGCTTTCACAAACTGATGTATAAGGTTCTCAGCCAGGGTGATATCACCAAGATGGCAACATAGGTTGTTCTTAATTTCACTTTTCCCTCATAAGAAGAACACCTAGCAATTATTTAAGAACAAGACACCATTAAAACACAGGGGTGAGGCTGAAGTTCTCTCTCTACCACAAAGACCATGACAGACTGCATAAGAGGGTAAGAGAAGCAACTACACATTGACCATATTATCTCTACTCCAGGTCAACATAATACCATACAGAAAGGTCTCTCCTGAGTCTCCAGCCCTTCAATTATGCAAAAAGAACCCAGAAGGGAAACCAACCTCTCAGGCATTGTGGGCTACTTTGTGGAAGCTTCTATGCTGATTTTGTCCCATAGGGGTTGCAGAATAATCTGTAGGGCTAAACTATTGGGAATCTAAATGTGACAGAAAAGGGGAACCAGCAACTAGCAGATGGATTTTGGTGGACTGAATTAATAACTGCAATACCAACTAGTAATTCCAACCAGAGACTTTGTTCATTTGTAAAACCAAGTCAGGAACACAACCTGAACAGGGAACTTGACAGGGTGAAGATTTGCTTGATTCAGACAAAAGGTTTTTAATAGAGTTTTCCTGGTCCTCAAACAAGGAGTGTTGCTGGCCCTCACAAGGGGTTTTGATGTTCCTAGAGACTGGTGTACTATGCATATACAAGAAGCCAAAATGACAGCCACACCCACTTGGGAAAATGTCTTCCAGCTCCATCTGACCAGATAGGGTAGCAACAACTCCTGGAAGCTATAAAGCCCAGGAACAACTTGAACCAAGAGGCAGGCAGGCAGAGCTGATCACTTCCACAATAACGGAAATACTGAGCTGAAGTGTTCCCACGCCATGCCCAAGCAGGTAGATTAATGCATAACCAAGATTGAGGGTAGGTCTTGTACCCTCCAACATGAGAGCCTATTGGGAAATTAAAAGTAGCCTGGAGTGGCTCCTCTTCTTCTTTCCCAGTCAAGGAAAATGAGCTATAGCCCCATCTACTGTGGAGAGTGTCCTCTAGCCTCGTCCGGCTAGAAGGGCTGGAGATAACTCCTGGAAGCTGTGCAGCTCAGTCACACTTGAGCCAATTGGTAGACAGAACTGATAGTGTGAACAGCAAAGCCAGTGGCCCTGAAGGCAACTGGAGTGCAGGTTCATTTTAGTCAAGACAACAAGTAAAGACTTACCAGCTTTAGAGATGATTCTGCTATATCTGGTAGGAAATTTAATCTGTAGCTATTTTCATTGCTGAGTACAGCCTCATCTTGTCTGACCAGGGAATGTAACTAGAGTACACAAGAAACTGCATAGCCCATTCAACAACCTACATACACTGGCACTTGAATAAAAAGCACAACCCCTGGTTTCCCCCTTCTATGGAGCAAAACCCTCTATTCACTTGACCAGGGAATTTGGTGCACACTTTGTCCAAGATCCACAAACAATGAGCTGTACTAGCTCAGGGTATTGTTCTGATGCATTGCTACAGCAAGAAAGTTAATCGATAGCCTCATCTATTATGAATATGGTACCCAGTCCTGACTATCTAGAAATCTTAACCAGAGAATCCAAGCAACCATAGATCCCACCCTGCAGACTCACTTGTGTAGGGAACCAAACCAACAGTTCTGTCCAATTGTTCTCAGCAAGAAGCACAACCCAATACCCAGAGCCTGGACAGATGACTTCCCCCAAAATATACCATAAGACCAAAACCACCTGTCCAAGAACATTACTAGAAGACATATCCAGAAACTCAAACTGAGCTGACTGGTAAAGAACTACTTCTGTCAGAACAAACCCATAAACTCTTGAAGAGGAGCCCGATTACTCAAATGTGTAGATATCAACATAAGGAATCAAGGATCAAAAAATTTCAGGTACAAATATACCACCAAAAGAAACTAATAAAGCTCTTATAAATGACCAAAAAAAATGGAGATTGGGGTTCCTGGGTGGCTCAGTTGGTTGAGTGTCTGGACTCAGGTCATGATCTCACAGTTTGTGAGTTCGAGCCCTGCGTCGGGCTCTGGGCTGACAGCTCAGAGCCTGGAGCCTGCTTTCGATTCTGTGTCTCCCTCTCTCTCTGCCCTTCCCCCACTCATGCTCTGTCTCTCTTTCCCTCTCAAAATAAAAATAAAACATTAAAGACAGGAGATATATAAACTGGCAGGCAAAGAATTCAGTATAATCCTCTTAAGAAAGTTTATTAAACTACCAGAAGACACAGACAACTAAACAAACTAGAAAACAGTACATGAACAAAATGAGAAGTTTAATAAGGAAAGAAATTTTGCAGTTGAAAAATACAATAAATGAACTGAAGAATTTATTAGAGTTTCAAAAATGGAAATGACTATGCATAGAATGAATCTGTGAGATGGAGGATAAGACATTAGAAATTACCCCACCAGAGGAGCAAATAGAAAAACAAAAAAAAGAATGAACAAAGTCTATGGGAATTATGAAACACAATGAAAAGAAATTATATTCACATTTTGGGAATTCCATAAGGAAAAGTGAAGGTGATAGAAAGTATATTTAAAGAAATAATGACTAAAACTTTCTGATCTGGGGCAAGAACTAGACACATAGATCCATGAGGCACAAAGGATTCCAAATAGGTTGAAAACAAAAAGGTTTACACCAATACACATCATAAGTAAATTGTCAAAAACCAAAGATTAATAAATGGCCTTAAGAGCAGAAAGAGATAGGTTTTCAATGCTCTTCAGGCCAAAAGAGAATGAAATGACATATTCAAAATATTGAAAGAAAACAGTATCAACCAAGATTTCTATACCCAGCAAAGCTGTCCATCAGAAGAAAAGGAAGGGTAAAGACTTTCCTGGACAAACAAATGCTGTAGGAGTTCATTACCACAAGAACTGTCTTACAAGAAATGCTAAAGGAGCTAGCTGAGTGTAAGTAAAGACGCTAATTAACATCATAAACAAAAAGGTAGCATAAATCTCAATGGTAATGGTAAATATAAAGTCATAATTGGATTCTGCAATATGGTAACAATGGTGTATAATTTACTTAAAATCCTAGTTTGAAAGTTCAAAAAAATAAACATTACTATGTTCATTAACATTGTAATATGTTTAATGTAAAAATAATCTAACTACAATAAATGGTTATTAGTTGCACAGTATGAAAAACATGTAAACTGTAACAACAATGACAAAATCTGAGAGGGAGAAGAAGTAAAACTGTTCAGTTTATACTTCCTATTGAAGTTAAATACTCTTAGTTTAAAATAGGGTGTTATATGTTTAGGATATTTTATATTGGTCTCATGGTAAACAGAAGGGAAAATCCAGTAGTAATCCCACAAAAGAATATGATAAAGAACTCAAAACATATCCAGAGTAAAAGACATCAAAACACAAAAAAGAGGGCAGAATAAGAAACAAGGAAAAGTGGAATAACAATAACAACAAAACCTGAAAAAAATAAAATAGCAATAGTATGTACTTAACTCTCAGTAATAATTTTAAATGTAAACCAATTAAATTCTCAATTAAAAGACAAAGATTTGCTAAATGGATTTTTTTTATATACAGGATTCAACAGTATGCTATCTACAAGAGATTCACCTTCAACCTTAAAGACACATATGGACTGAGAGTGAAGGGATGAAAAAAGACATTTAACCAATTGGTCAAGAAAAGCAAGGGTAGCTATACTTATATCAGATTAAACTCTCCCCCACACTTTTTTCAAAAGGGGAATGTACTGAAATATACTTATTTGAAAAAATAGTTGCTGATGAATACATATAAAAAAGTGTACCTTGTTTTCCATTCTAGACGTGGCTTTTGCCTATGTATAAATTGGTGAGAAAGAGCTGCCTTTGCAAGGGAAAATCTGTAATTCATTGTTGATGTGTTCTACTAATAGGATAGAAAAATTAATTTGTGTACTGTCAACACTAAGAAGAGCTCCTGCTGACCCAACACATTTTTCACTCCATTCTCTTCTTGCTTCGTGATTTTGGAGAAAATGTTAGATATAATTCTTTGCTTCTGTATAACTAAGTTGTTTTTCTCCACTTGGTTTCCTTCAAGATTTTTTCTTTATCTTTGATTTTCTGTAATTTAAATGTGATAGATGTAGATGGATTTTTTTCGGCTTGCTGTTCTCTGATTTTCCTGAATTTTGTGGTTTCTGACATTAATTTGGGGAAAGTCTCAGTCATTATCACGTTAACTACTGTTTTCTGTTTTCCTTTGCTTTTCTATTTTTCTGGTATTCCCATTTTGTGTTTGCTATACCTTTGTTGCCCCAGAGAGTTGAATTTTCAGTTTATTCAGTTTTTTTTACTTGTTGTTAGGATGAAGTGACAACTTTCAGGCTCCATACTTGATGGAACAGAACAGTAATACCTTCTTTGAATGTCCATTTATCGTGCCCCTACAGACTCTGAGTTCTCTGAATTATCTTCTTAGTTTTCTTAGCATTGGGCTTCTCTGCTCTGGCTGCTACTTCAATCTTGCAAATTATTTTATAATTTTTCCAAATGCTGCTTCTGACAGTTAAGCACCAACATGTGGCTGCTGTTATTTCATTCTCTTTGCTCTCATAGTCCCCAACTCTATAATAGCATTGCCTCTCTTCAGCCTCAAACTCCAGTAGCAAGCCACTACTGAGAATCTCAGTGGCACTTTTGTCCCTTTCACTGTCACATTTGTTATCATTTTGATAGATGGAGTATCCTTTGGTCTCTTTCATGAAAATAACTGGTAGGATTTTCAGATTTACTCTTGGCTGGCATGTCTTATTATCTTTACATTTTGATTCTTCTGTTAATTATTTAAATAGTCATTTATGGCAGATTAAAATTAAATCAGTGAAGTATTACTTTTAGTGAAGATTGCTTTTCCCATCAGCCAAAACCCATCTACCAATGTATTGGCAATGTCTCCTGGGTTGTCCCCAGGGTAATACATCTTGTATCATGAGAGAATGTTCCAATATCCATAAACTCTCCCTCGTCTAACTTTATGTTCTGCATCACATATTCCAGCATTCTCAGAATATAGCTCTATGCATGTCCACTGGTTCTCAGTTTATAACTAACTGAATTATTCAGCTTTGTTTTTGGTAGTCTCAGTCCTCCTTTACCAAGCTCAGAGCATTTCTGGTAAGGTCAAGCTGAAATTTGATGGTTGCTATTGTTCTTGTTGTCAGAAGAGGCAGTGGGGATAGAACTTGAGATAGGGGTAAGAATTGTCTTATAAGGCACTTACCTCATTTTAGGCTTCTGTATAATCTATGAGTAAGGGTAAGAAGAGATTAACTTTTAATGAGTGTGTGGGCTACTTTGGCAGACCCAGCAAGTGTAAGTGGATGTAGGTGTTCAAGGTTATGACATGTATCCACCCAGGTATATCAATCATAAGGCTCAGTGTCTTACTAATTTCCTGTTCGGATCTTAGATTGCCATGTGAAAATTGGCAGAACTGAAATATTTCTCTAAAGCTTTTCAAATTAAATCCTAAGACTGGTTTTTTGTTTTGTTTGCCTTCTAGCTGTAGGGCAGTCATATGAAGGAGATCCTTTGGCTTTCATAGTTTGACTGCATAAGTAGTTAATCCCCTAACTCTGATATTATATCTTTTAGAAATCAGTGCTTATCAACAGATGCCAAATTTCCAAATTCTTATAGTTATCATTTCCTTTACACTAGGTATGTTGCACCAGCCAGCTCATCTTTTTTACTTGTATTCTTTCTCAGTTTCCATTGCTGAAAGTTTAGAGTTAGACTGTCACTACATTGCAATGATTACTCAGGTACCATATACCATAACTGACAAGGTTCTTATTACCAGGCAACCACATCCAAAATTGCATTTCATGGTCTGCTCCCAAGAAATACTTTTGGTACCAGGGAACAGAATATGAAACAAAGAGTTCAGTTTCTTAGTGAACACTATAATGTGCTACCTGGCTCTTCAGGGTTAAATAAACATTCTCCCATTTGATAAGACTGGTGCCTGCTCATGGTTCAGAAAGGAGTACCTTCACAGGATGTTTTCTCTTTTTGAAAAAATAAACCTGTCTAACCCAAAGTTAAGCCTTCTGCATTCAAATCTTAGCTTCCCATAAGTACAGACCTAACACAGGTGCACTAAATTTGTTGGGAAGTATTCTGAAGAAATATAACTAGAATACTAAGGAAGGCAGAATTGAACAAAGGAAACGTTGACTTATAGTGTAGCTTCAAATAAAGCTTTAAGCACTTTTATGGGAAAACGTGAAGCTAGAGCTAAAATTCTCCCTCAGAACTGTCTTAAATTGTAAGGGATTAAGCCAGTCATTGGCCAGTCGGTCACTTAGGAGAGGTCATAAACTTAAGGCAGTTTCTGAATGTGAGAACACTTTCCAGTGAGGGACACAGTTGTGGGCCATAAGGAAAAATAGTCTCTTGAAGCTGTGGGGCAAACCCATTGACATCAAAAAGGATGTGGGAAGCACACCACAGTATTCACTGCAGTGTGTAAATTTGTGCATTTTAAGTTTTTTAATCTTATCTAAAAATATTAAAATGTATATTAACTATCAATGATTATAACTAGTATCAGTTCTCTGTTCTTAAGATCTATGAGCATTGGCAAGCACTCCATTGTAAAGCTTGTAAAAATTCAATGATCTCAGTACTATTTCTTGGAAGGAAGTGGGGTGTGTTCTCTTAGTTACTTATGATTCTAATTTGGCTTATGAGCCACCTCATCATACACTATGAAATGGTTAATTTTGTATGTCAATTTGTCTAGTCCATGGCATCTAGATATTGGGTTGAAAACCAGTCTAAATGTTGCTATGTAGACTTTGAATAAAACAAAATCACCTTATATCATATTGTCAGGCTACATCCAATCAGCTGAAGGTCTTGAAAGAAAAAAAATACTAATATCCTTTAATAAAGAGGGAATCCTGCCTCCAGATTACCTTCAACACAAGCTGGAACATTAAGCCTCTCTTAAGTCAACTTAGGCTGCTTACCTGACCTGCAGATTCCCAGCCCCCATAATTGAATGAGCAAATTCCTTAAAATGAATCAATCTTCTCTCTCTCTCTCTCTCTCTCTCTCTCTCTCGCCCTCCCCCCATCTCTCTATCCATCTATACATCTGATTGGTATATTTCTCTGGAAAATCCTAATGAGCCACACCAGACAAAATCATGTTCTATGTGTCATTACTCAAAACTACATCAACTGCAATGTGTAGCTGAGTTTTTCCTTGATCCTAACATGTATACAGACAACAAACACACATAATCACACAAAGAGCATATTTCACTAAAAGCTCAAAAGAAATATGGTGTATTTTTGCAACACAAATTATTTAAAATACAGTATTGAAATTATATCTAAAATGTTTCATATATACTGTTTTAAACAATCAGAAAGAATAAAGGGAAACCAGGCGGCATGTTCCCAGTGGCTGTGCTTTAGATTCCATGGCCCGCACATCCCTGTGAGCCTCCTTCTTGGCAGGTGGATGGTGGCCGAGATCGGTCCGGACCCATGGTCTCTGGTACAGCATGGGATGGGTGATGTCAGAATGCCAGGGCCACCTCAAGAGACAAGCCAAAGTACACATGGTGGAGAGTCCCAAATATCATTATGAGTTGGGAAATAAAATAACCAAAGGCACAGGCCAAGGGATACCATTAAAAGAACACTTCCTGAATAGACAGGCCCCAGACAGTCTATCAGCCTCCTTTAATATAGCAGAACTCGCAGGTGCAAAGCACATAACAAGATTTTAATACCTACAAGACACAGAAAGGTAGCCACAATGATGAAATGGAAGAACTCTCCTTTAAAGAAATTTGAGGAAGAAATGACAGATGAAGAATTGCTCAAAACAAATATAAGCAACATAATTGACAAAGAATTTAGACAAATAGTCATAATATTAAATGCTGGGCTTGAAAAGGCCATGGAAAGGGCGCCTGAGTGACCCAGTCAGTTAAGCATCTGGCTTTAGCTCAGGTCATGATCTCACTGTTTGTGGGTTCAAGCTCCACATTGGGCTCTGTGCAGACAGCTAGCTCAGAGCCTGGACCGGCTTTGGAATCTGTATATCCCTCTCTCTCTCTCTCTCTGACCCTCTCCTGCCCACACTGTCCCTCTCTCTCTCTCTGAAAAATAAGTAAAAAAACATAAAAGAAAATAAAAAGCTATGGAAGACACCAGAGAAGTTATTGCTACAAAGATTATGGCACTTAAAAATAGTTGTGATGAATTTTTAAATGCTATAAATGAGGTGCATAAAAAATGTAGATGACCATTGCACAGACTGAAGAGGCAAAGAGGAGAATAATTGAGTTAGAAGACACGATTATAGAAAAAGAAGAAGCCAAAGAGAGAGAGAGAGAGAGAGAGAGAGAGAGAGAGAGAGAGAGAGAGAGAGAGAAATTCATCCAGGAGCACAAAAGCACAATTCGAGAAATGAGTGATGCAATCAAACAGAACAATATCCTTATCATAGGAATTCCAGAAGAAGAGAGAGAAAATGAAGTTGAAGGGTTACTTTAACAAATTATAGCTGAGAACTTCCCAAGTTTGGGGAATGAAAGAGACATTGAAATCCAAGAGGCACAGAGAACTCCCCTCAGACATAACTTGAATCGATCTACTTCATGACATATCATTGTAAAACTGGCAAAATACAAGGATAAAGAGAAAATTCTAAAAGCAGCTAGGTATAAAAGGGTCCTAACATACAAAGGGAGACCTATCAGACTAGTTGCAGACCTATCTACTGAAACTTGGCAGACCAGAAGGGAATAACAGGAAATCTTCAATATGATGAACAGAAAAAATATGTAACCAAGAATCCTTTATCCAGCAATCTTGTCATTCAAAATAGAAGGAGAGATAAAGGTGCTCCCAAATAAACAAAATTTGAAGGTATTCATCACCACTAAACAAACCCTACAAGAAATCCTAAGAGGGATTCTATTAGGGAAATGTTGTAAGGAACACAAGATACCAGAAACACCACTACAAGCATGAATCCTACAGAGAACACAAAGATTCTAAACCCATATTTTTCAATAATAACACTGAATGTAAATGGACTAAATGCTCTAATCAAAAGACATAGGGTATCAGAATGGTAAAAACACAAAATCCATCTATTTGCTGATTATAAGAGACTCATTTTAGACATGAGGACCTCTTTAGATTGGAAGTGAATGGAGAAATAGCTATCATACTACTAGAAGCCAAAGAAAGCTGGAGTAACCATACTTATATCAGAAAAACTAGACCTTAAAGTTAAAGTAGTAATAAGAGATGAGGAAGCACATTATAAAATAATTACAGGCTCTATCCGTCAGGAAGAGCTAACAATTATAAATGTCTATGCACCGGAATTTGGGAGCACCCAAATACATAAAACAATCACAAACAGAAACCATCTTCTTGATAAGAATGTGCTAATAGTAGGGGACTTTAATACTCTACTTACACCAATGGATAGATCAACTAGACAGAAAATCACTAAGGAAACAATAGGCCTGAACAACACATTGGAACAAATGGATTTGACAGATATATTTAGACTCTATATTCTGAGGCTAGAGAATTCACTTTCTTCTCAAGTGTGCATGACACATTCTCCAAGATAGATCACATGCTGGGTCATAAAGCAGCCTTCAATAAATATAAAAGAATTGAGATCATAACATACACACTTTCAGATCACAATACTATGAAACTTGAAATCAACCACAGGAAAAAGTCTGGAAAACCTCCAAACACATGGAGGTTAAAGACAACCCACTAAAGAACGAATGGGCCAATCAGGCAATTAGAGGAAAAATTAAAATTTATACGGAAACGAAAATGAAAATAAAACAATCCAAACTCTTTTGGATCAGCAAAGGCAGACCTAAAAAGGAAGTCCATTGCAATCCAGGCCTATTTCAGCAAACTAGAAAAAGCACAAATTCAAAACCTAACAGCTCACCTAAGGGAACTAGAAGCAGAGCAGCAAGAGCACCCCAAACCCAGCAAAAGAAGATAAATAATAAAAAACAGAGCAGAAATAAACAATATAGAATCCTAAAAAACAATTGAACAGATCATGAAGCCAAGAGTTGGTTGTTTTAAAATAAATAAATAAATTTGATAAACCTCTAGCCAAGCTTCTCAAAAAGAGAGTACCGAAATAGACAAAATCACGAATTAAAATTGATTTATTACAACTAAAACCTCAGAAATACAAGCAATTATCAGTGAATACTATAAAAAATTATATGTCAACAAACTGGACAGCCTAGAAGAAATGGACAAATTCCTAAACACACATGCATTACCAAAATTCAAATGGGAAGAGATAGAAAATTGGAACAGAGCCATAACTAGTGAAGAAATTGAATCAGTGATTAAAAATCTACCAAAAAATAAGAGTCATGGGCTAGATGGCTTCCGTGGAGCATTTTACCTGACATTTAAAGCAGAGTTAATCCCCATTCTTCTCAAGCTATTACAAAAAATAGAAAAGGAAGGAAAACTATCCACCTCATTCTACAAAGCCAGCATCATGTTGATTCCCAAACAGGACAGAAACTCAGCAAAAAAGAGAACTACAGGTCAGTATCTTTGAAGAATATGGATGTAAAAATCCTCAACAAGATACTTGCAAATTGAATTTCAAGAGCATACAAAAAGAATTATCCACCACGATCAAGTGGGATTCATTCTTACATTACAGGGCTGGTTCAGTATTCACAAATACATCAATGGGATACATCGCGTTAACAAAAGAAAACATCAAAACCATATGATCCTGTCAATAGAGGCAGGAAAAGCATTTGACAAAATACAGCACCTTTCTTAATAAACACCCTGGAGACAGTCGGGATAGAAGGAACTTACCTAAACATTATAAGAGCAGTCTATGAAAAAACCCACAGCTAATATCTTCAACAGGGAAAGACTGAGAGCTTTCCCCCTGAGATCAGGAACACGACAGGGGTGTCCACTCTCATATCTGTTGTTTAACATAGTGCTGGAAGTCCTAGCATTAACAATAGGCAACAAAAGGAAATAAAAGGTATCAGAATTGGCAAAGATGAAGTCAAACTTAATACTTTTTGCAGATGACATGATACTCTACATGGGAAATGCGACAGACTCCACCAGAGGCTTTTAGAGCTGATCCATGAATTCAGCAACATTGTTGGGTACAACATCAATGCATAGGAGCACGTGTACCCCAATGTTCATAGCGGCACTGTCAGCAATAGCCAAATCATGGAAAGAGCCTAAATGTCCATCACCTGATAAATGGATCAAGAAGATGTGGTATATGTATACAATGGAGTATTACATGGCAACGAGAAAGAATGAAATATGGCCATTTGTAGGAAAGTGGATGGACTTCGAGGGTGTCATGCCAAGCGAAATAAGTCAGGCAGAGAAGGACATATACCATATGTTTGCCCTCATAGGTCTAACAGGAGACCTATGGGGAGGAGAAGGGGGAAAGAGAGTTGAGGGGAGAGACGGATGCAAAACATGAGAGACTATTGAATACTGAAAACAAACAGAGGGCTGAAAGGGGTGGGGGAGGGGCATGGGGAATGGTAATCAAGGAGGGCGCTTATGAAGCAGAGCACTGGGTATAATATGGAAACCAATTTGACAATAACAACTAAAAAATAAATAAAACAAAGAAGGAACTTACTTAAACATCATAAATCCCATTTATGAAGCCCACAGCTAATATCATCTGCAATGGGGAAACACTGAGAGCTTTCCCCCTGAGATCAAGAACACGACAAGGATGTCCACTCTCACCTTTGTTGTATAACATAGTGCTGGAGGTCCTAGCATCAGCAATCAGACAACGAAGGGTAATAAAAGGCATCAGAATTGGCAAAGATGAAGACAACTTTCACTTTTCACAAATGACATGATACGCTACATGGAAAACCCAACAGACTCAAAAATAAGTCTATTAGAACTGATCTGTGAATTCAGCAACGTCACTGGGTACAAAATCAATGTACAGAAATTGGTTTCATTTCTATACACCAATAATGAAGCAACAGGAAGAGAAATCAAGAAACTGATCCCATTCACAACTGCACAAAAAAAATCATAAAATATCTAGAATTAAATGTAACCAAAAATCTAAAAGATCTATATGACGAGAACTATAGAAAACTTATGAAAGAAATGGAAAAACATTTTCCATCCTGGGCTGGAAGAATAAATATTGTTAAAATGTCAATACTACCTAAAGCAATCTACACATTCAATGCAACCCCAATCGAAATTGCACCAGCATTCTTCTCAAAGCGAGAACAAACAATCCTAAAATTTGTATAGAAGCACAAAAACCCAAATATCCAATATAATATTGAAGAAGAAAGCCAAAATCACAATCCCAGACATTAGCATCTACTACAAAGCTGTCATCAAGACAGTATATTATTGGCACAAACAGACACGTAGACCAATGGAATGGAATACAGAACTCAGAATTGGACCTACAAATGTATGGCCAAATAATCTTTGACAAAGCAGGAAAGAGTATTTAATGGAAAAAAGACTTCTTCTTTAGCAGGTGGTGCTTGGAGAACTGGACAGCAACATGTAGAAGAATGAAATTAGACCACTTTCTTATACCAAACACAGAAATAAACTCAAAATGGATGAAGGACCTAATGTGAGACAGGAAACCATCAAAACCCTTGAGGAAAAAGCAGGAAACAGCCTCCTTGACCTCAACTGCAGCAATTTCCAACTCAACACATCCCAGGGAATCAAGAGCAAAAATGAAGTATTGGGACCTCATCAAGATAAAAAGCTTCTACATGGCAAAGGAAACAATCAAACCTAATTGGCAACTGATAAAATGGGAAAAGATAGTTGCAAATGACATATTGGATAACGGAATAGTATACAAAATCTATAAAGAATTCACCAAACTCCACCCCTGAAAAACAAATTATTTAGTGAAGAAATGGGCAGAAGGCATGAACAGATACTTCTCCAAAGACATCAGATGGCCAACAGACATATGAAATGATGCTTAGCATCACTCTTCATCAGGGAAATACAAATCAAAACTACTCTGAGATACCACTTCACTCTGGTAAGAGTGGCTAAAATGAACAAATCAGGAGACTATAGATGCTGGCAAGGATGCGGAGAAATGAGCATCCTCCTACACTGTTGGTGGGAATGTAAAGTGGTGCAGCTGCTTTGGAAAACAGTGTGGAGGTTCCTCAAAAAATTAAAAATAGAACTCCCCTATGACTCAGCAATAGAACTGCTAGGTATCTACCCTAGGGATACAGGAGTGTTGATGCATAGGGGCACATGTACCCTAATGTTCATAGCAGCACTTTCAACAATAGCCAAATCATGGAAACAGCCTAAATGTCCATCATCTGATGAATGGATCAAGAAGATGTGGTTTATCTATACAATGGACTACTACATGGAAATGAGAAAGAATGAACTTGAAGGTGTTATGCTAAGTGAAACAAAGTCAGGCAGAGAAGGACAGATACCATATGTTTCCACTTATAAGTGGAACAGAAGGAACTTAACAGAGGACAGTGGGGAAGGGGAACAATAGTTGGGGAGAGGGAGGAAGGCAAACCACAAGAGACTCTTGAATACTGAGAACAAACTGAAGTCTGATGCAGGTGGGGGAAATGGGGAAGAGCGGTGGTGGGAATGGAGGAAGGCCCTTGTTGGGATGAGCACTGGGTGTTGTATGGAAACCAACTTGACAACAAACTATAAAAGAAAAGAAAATAAAAAAGAAAAATTGAACATTTTTTAGAAAAGGCAGTTGAAACAGATCTAAAATAAATCAGATTTTGACATTTTATGTGATAGCATGTCAAGAAATTAAATGACAAGAGCAAGAGCTTCATCAGAGAACTAGAAATTATAAAAATCAATACAATGGAAATTTTAGAACCAATAAAAACTGTCCAATAAGTGGTTTTTACGTAAGATTAGATACAACTGAAAATAAAAATATAACATATAAACCCAGGAGAAATTTCTGTGTCTCTAGAATGAGAGGCAAACAGATGGAAAATGTAAAGAGCACAAGGAATGTAGAAGACATTGTAAAGGATCTAACATACAGATAATTTGAGTCTGAGGAGAAGAGAAAGACAGAAAAGGGCAGGAGTACTATATGAAGAGATAATTTTTAAAAAGTTGATGAAATACATTAAGTCACAGATTCAAGATTCACAAAGACTCTTAAGCGAGATATATACAGAAAAATCTATAGCTGTGCAAAAATAGTAAAATTGTTAAGTAACAAAGAAAAAGAATTTTGAAAGTAACTAGAGGAGCAAAGTAACTTTAAATTCGAAAGAACACCAATATGTCTGATGACTGACTTAAGCGACTGAGCCACTAAGGTGTCCTCTGATGGCTGACTTCTCAACAAAAACAATGGAAGCCAGAAACCATGTGTTAAGTGACTAAAAGAAAGTAAATATTGGAACACCTGGGTGTCTCAGTCGGTTAAACGTCTGACTCTTTATTTCAGCTCAGGTCATGATCTCACAGTTCATGAGTTCAAGTGCTGCGTTGGTTCTGTGCTGGGATGGCAGAAACTGCTTGAGATTCTCTCTGTCTTTCTCTCTCTCTCTGCACCCTCCTCTCTTCAAGCTCACGCTAACTAACTAGCTAGCTAACTAAATAACCTAAAAAATAAAGTGTTAACTTTTTCACACTCTCTTCTGCCCAATACTAACTGTGTTATTCAGAATTATGTTTCTAGGGGGGCCTGAGAAACTCAGTCTTTAAGTGTCCGACTTCAGCTCAGGTCATGATCTCACAGTTTGTGAGTTACAGCCCTGGGTCAGGATCCTGGAGCCTGCTTGGGATTCTGTGTCTCCCCTTCTCTCTGCTCCTCCCCTGTTCATGCTCTGTCTCTTTCTGTTTCTCAGTAATAAATAAATGTTTTAAAAAATTTAATAGGATATAAAAAATAAGTATGTTTCTAGGGAGAGGCAAAAGATGCATTAAGGAATACATTAAGAGAAAATATATGGGAAAGTATGAATGTCATATATATAAAATAATTGTGCCAGATATTATTTAAAACCCAGAGAAAAAAATCATTGAAAAACAATAGCATAAGAATCTTGAAAGGACAAATACAGTTAGAGCTATAAGGTGTTTTTATTTGTTTGTTTTGTTATTTGTTTATTTGGGATGTAGTTAAAGTGTTGATTTATAGTAAGTCTAATAATTCAAAAAAACAAATTATAATGTCTAGAGAAGCCATTGTAGAAGAGTGTAAAACTAGTAAGCTAGAGCAGGAAAATTTTACAATAATAAAACACACTAAATTAATATAAAGGAAGACAATTTAGAAGAGAAAAAAAAAACCATAGAAAAGGTAGTGAAGTAGAGGACCAATAGTAAAGAGTTGATTTAAATCCAAATTATAAATCAAAGGGATAGAAAAAAAATAGGTCATGCACAACCACTTGAATGCTAGCTAGCTATACTAATATCCTATAAATTAGACATTAAGGAATAAACATTAGTGGTAATAATCAGGACATTTTATAAAGCTAAAAGGATCAACTATCTAGGAGGTATAGGGGCACCTGGATGATTCAGTCGGTTAAGTGTCCAACTCCTGATTTTTATTTTGGCTCAGGTTATGATATCATGGTTATAAGATCGAGCCCACATTGGGCTCTGTGTTGGGGTTGGAGCCTGCTTAAGCTTCTCTTTCCCTTTCCCTCTGTACTTCTCCCACTCATATGTTCTCTCTCTCTCTCTCCCCTTCTCAAAAAAAATAACAAAATAGAAGGTATATATTTCTCCATTTGAACACTTCTAGTATAGCCTCAAAATATATAAGCCCTAAATTTTCAGAAATAGAAAAGTAAAGCCACATAGTTGGAGATTTTGAAACACTTTCTTCAGTAACTAATAAAACAAGTAAACATTTAAAAACACACACAAATAGGAGATTTGGACAACTAATATCAAAAAGAGTATAGTCAAATGGCCAAGAAGTATACAAAAAATGTTCAACCTCATTGGTCACCATAAAATAAATGTAAAACCACAATGTGAAAGCCTATACACCCAATACTTAAGCTTAAAAGATTACAATACCTGTTGGTGAAGATGGAACTCACATGTGCTGTTGGTTGGA
>NC_043709.1:112991433-113029281 GCF_006229205.1 Suricata suricatta
TATATATATATATATATATATATATATATACACACACACACACATACAATGGAGTACTATATGGCAATGAGGAAGAATGAAATATGGCCATTTGCAGCAAAGTGGATGGACCTTGAGGGTGTCATGCTAAGCAAAATAAGTCAGGCCGAGAAGGATAGATACCATATGTTTGCATTCATAGGTCTAACAAGAGAGACCTGGCAGGGGACCATAGGGAGAGGAAGGGGGAAAGAGAGCGGGGGAGAGTGAGGGACACAGACCAAGGGAGACTACTGAATACTGAAAACAAACCATGGACTGAAGGGGGAGGAAGAGGGAGGGGGTGATGGTCATGGTGGGGGGCACTTGTGGGGAGAAGTACTGGGTGTTATATGGAAACCAATTTGACAACAAACTATTAAAAAAATCTAATACAGTCTATCTTAGAGGATTGGAGAATTTTACTGAAATATAGGCAACAGAAATGCATGTGTATATTCATCAAGAAACATATACATGGATACCTGAGTGCTTCAGTTGGGTAAACATCTGACTCTTGATTTGGGCTCAGATCATGATCTCACGTGGGATTGAGTTCTGCATCAGATTTTGCACTGACAGTGCAGGGCCTGCTTAGGATTCTTTCTCTCCCTCTCTCTCTGTCCCTCCCCTTTCATGTGCAGGTTCTTTCAAAATAAAAAAATAAACATTAAAAAGAAGGAACACACACACACATATGTATATATATATATATATATATATATATATATATATATATATATAAAACATTCATAGCAATAATAGTTGTAAAAGACAAAGACTGTATATAACTGAAATGATCATCTTTAATAGAACAAGGAAACCAATTTGGGTAATTCCATACAGTGATTATCAGCAGCAAGAATGAATGAACTGATGCGATGCACAATAACCTAAATGAATCTCACAAGCATAATGATAGGTGAATGAAGCCAATTAAAAATAATCCACATCATTTTATTCTATGTATATAAAATGCAAAAATAAAATATAGTTCTGTAAATAAGAATAGTGATTACCTTTGGGGAGGAAAAAATAACAATAGTTAATGAGGAGAGAACACAAGGAGAGTTCTGGTGTATAAAGTTTTATTTTTTTTTTACCTGAATGGTGGCTTAATGGTAATTCATCTTTGTTGTAACCTAAAAGCTGTGTACTTAAGAGTTTTTCCTGTATTATATATATGTTGTAATGTAAAGATCTATTACAATATTGGGGGCACCTGGGTAACTCTGTTAAGCGTCTGACTTCAACTCAGGTCATAATCTCACAGTTCATGAGTTTGAGCCCCCTGTTGGGCTCTGTGTTGACAGTTCAGAGCCTGGAGCCTGCTTCCAATTCTGTTTTTCCCTCTCTCTCTGCCCCCCCTTTCTTTCTCAAAAATAAACATTTAAAAATTTAAAAAAATTAAAATCTATTTACAATATTAAGTATATATTGTCACACACTCAAAAATTGTCTTTTTTCTGGTTAGTTTAAACCTATTTTACTAAATCATTATATTTTAGTTTATTTCCAGGTTTTTCTGCAAAGAGGTTTGGGGGTACTCTTGCAGAATGTTCAGCAATATTCCCCAGTAAAGAACTGAAGACACACTGTCAAAACATCTTAGATGTTACATGAATTACTTTGTGAATGGTCATAAGTTTTGCTTAACAGCATGTGTTACCACTTATAGTTGTCTGACTCTATATTTGGTTGTTCAATAAAAAATTATCTGGTCCTTTTTTAGGATTTCAGCCTTTTTTTTTCTATTTTTAATTTTTTAAATCTTTAGTTTTGAGACAGGGAGAGAGACAGAACACAAGCAGGGGAGGAACAGAGAGAGAGAGGGAGACCCAGAACCTGAAGTAGGGTCCAGGTTCTGAGCTATCAGCACAGAGCGCAATGTGGGGCTCAGACTTATGAACCAAGAGATCATGACCTGAGCCGAAGTTTAATACTTAACCGGCTGAGCCACCCAGGTGCCCCAGAATTTCAGTCTTTTGTCTATACAAGCTGACCTCAAGTTAACAGTGAGGAATAATTTTTCCTGCTTTTATACCAGAAATCTTCTATTTACAAATCCTCTAAAAAATATATTGAACATTATATTTTAAGCTCCTCCTGCCACTCAGTAATAGGAGCTAAAAAGTTTTAATTTTTTACTATTTCTGTCTTATCAACTTTTCCCTGCTGTACCATCTTATTCGACATCTAAACTGACTTTCCTCTTCCTACATCCAGAATGTAAGGAGTATGAGCATGTTCACATGGGAGTGTGTGTTTCTAGGCCATCCAAATCTATCCTTGCAGCAGAGATTCAAACATCCTCTGGTTTCTTTCTGGCTCTTGGTTATTTTCTTACTAGTAATTGTCATATCTGCTATTAAGGAAGGAACAATCCATTAAAACATACATTTTTTCTATTTATATTAGGTGTTTTTTTGTACTGGACATAATATTTATTCTTTCACACACATATGTATGTAAATGTGTGTACGTTTAATAATTTCAAAGACTTTATTCTTCTTAGAGGAGAGGTTAAAGACTTTTTAAAATTCCATATCAGCAAAAATCTACATTCAATAAATGACTTCAATTTTTTATTCTTCCTAATGCAGACATAAAGTCTATACAATTTTCATAAAATTTAGACTATAGCTTTCAAAATACTCTTTAAATTTTGCAATGATATGAATATGCAATCCAAAATTAGTTATTTTCTAGAGCAAAGGGAAGCAAAGACAATAGCAAGAATGACAAGAAGAAGTTCTGAAGATAGTTACATTTTCAAATCCTTCTGAGGGATGAAAATATATTTTTTAAAGTACAGTATATTAAGAAATTGCTTACATAATCTGGTCTTATAATTTGGTGCATTCCTTTGGTATTAATATTTCCATTTATGAAATGCAATGCATGTAGACTTTAGGTAAAAGAGGAAAAGGCTTTTAATGAGATCATAATGATTGGCATGTTTCTATTTAGCCATGCAAGTCAACACAAAAAGCATCACTGACTGGTGCAAAATATCTAGCTGGGGTGCCAGAGATACTGTGGAAACAATGTGTGACTCTCAAGAAGAGCAGCCGAAGCTGGCTTATTCATAGGGAGTATCCCCTTTGTTTTGGATTCCATTTTTTTCTAGTCCTTAAAATCCCTCCCTTCTTGAGGATGCTTTTTCGCATGAGTATGTCTCAAAATAGACTTAGGGTACTGGAGTCCTGCTTATAAACCTCAAGCCTTTAGCATAGGAAGAAAACAAAAAGATAAAAACAGACTACCATTCTGTTAATTCATGGGAAATTTTTCCTCAAAGTAATCTAATCTGTTTTCTTATTTAAAGAGAGCTCACAAGAACTCAGATATGCCCTGTTTTGCATATCTGAATTAAGCACCCGACCCTCTTCCTAGGATTTGATCTATACAACCTACATTTTTGCAACAGGTATCGGGTACTCTTTAGTATAATAAAATATGCCCAGAGGTCCTTTTTCTGATCCTTTCCCCTTTATTTCTTCTCTCACTCTGAGTTTTTCATAGTGTCTCATTCAGGACTACCCAGAATTATAATGTGTATTGGACCTATTTGAGAATTTATGTACAGAGATGAACTATGGAAGCCTCAGTAGCAGGGCTTGGAATTGAGTAGGAAAACATTGTCCCAGCTTCCTCATATTTGGACTAGGAGCAGAAGCCAATGTCTACACATTAAGCATGGGTTTTGGACCACAGCCTTAGTGTAATCTTGCAGCCTCCAAGGACAGCTAATGAAGTGGAGTCTCACATTCTTCACCCCCTATCTTTTTTGTTTGTTTGTTTATGTCCCAACTTCCTCCAAGATGTTCCAGATACACATGCTGCTGCCAGGTCAACAGGCCACATCATTCAAAGCGCCCCTTTAGCTCTACCATTAATTGAAAAAAGCTTTCTTGTTCCAGAATGTTCTCTATATCCCTCTATGCCAATTCTTTCAATATTAATTTTTTCTGTCCCTTCTCTTACTGATAAAACATATTCTGAGATTATGTGAGTTACTGTAGTTCATAAAGTTGGAAAATAAGGGATCTGGGACTAAAATTCAGCTCTTCTTTCTCTTAATCCAGTAGGTTTCTTTTTGATAATTTCAATATGATGATCCACTATAGTAGTTCTGAATAGCCTATTTTTTTCAGTACACCCTCTACATGAATATATAACTGTTCTCATTCCTATTTTTGAGGTATGTGCTGTATTGGACCAAAATTTACCTTGGCAATAAGAAAACTGTAATCTTATTCTATAAATGTTTTACATCATCTCTTCTGGAGTAACTACTTTCTGTTTTAGTTGGAGAAAAATTGTCAAAATCTGTCTAACTGTATCTCATATAATATGGTCTAGACAACTGCTACCTTACTAAAATCTTCAATAACCACAGTAACAAAGAACTTGGGATGGAAAAATTAACCAGATGTTCAGAAAAGCTGTGGAAGCAGTAACAAGATTAACCTGGGAGAATGAGGAAACTATAATTGAAAAAAAAATCAAAACCAAAAAAACCTTTCTTGAATTTTCACTCTAGAATTTTGTCACTATTATTGTTGTATATCTTATAGTATCATGGGGACACTAGGTTATCATGACCAGACCAGCAGAAGAGTTTGTTGAATGAGCTCATGTATAAATAACAGCTCCATAACACTGGGAACATTTATGAGGTTCATTATGTTTCAGTTCTTGTTTAACGGCAAGTCACTACTTGGGCAGTGGAATCCTGCTGATTTACTACTTATCAGGAATAAATTGCAGTTTAGAACTGGGATTTTTCATGGTTTTCTTTGTGTCAGCATAAATAAACTTAGCTAATGGGGCTATTTCCCGTTGCTATTAAACTGGCTGTGAGTAAAAGGCTTCCTGGCTTGTGAGACAATATCAGCAAGATGAGAGAAGTGAATCGTTTTACCTGAAAGTGTTTATAATGTTGAGGGCTTTGGGAAATAGATGTCAAATGCTGCAAGTTATCAGCATTTCCTAACACTTACTTTGAGCTTATATCTTTTCTTCTCCATCAGCTAAATAATGTTATTATTGAAGAAGCCATTAGCACTAGGGACTGAGAAGTCATCCTTGATTAATTAAGTAGGCAGAGATGCCTGCTCATCCTAAGATGCTGCCCAGTGTGGTAGTCATTCCTGTATATTGTTCTCTTAAAGGAATCTAGAGTTATGGTTTCACAACCTTTGAAGAAAACTTCACGATTTTATAATTACTGAAGAGAGAAAGTAGAATGCCATTTCTAGGTCTTCATCCAGAGTGATTTCTTGGCTCTGATTCCCACATTTCATTTGCAGAAACAGCTTTTTGGTATTAGTTAACATTCAAGGAATAGTTTCAAGTTTTACAACTGCAAAAGGGTCATTATTTTTATCAGTGTGCTGGAGGTTATTTTGAGTGTGACTACGGAGGGCCTGATTCAATAAAATCTCAGCCTGAGTCTCCCAGCAGGATGCTCAAACCATGGGAATTCAACAGGGGAGCACACATGGGCTTCTATGATATTGAACCAGGGCTGAATTTCCATTTAATCATTCTCAAGAAATCAAAAGACACTTTGGGATTAAATAGCAAATCTTTTAACTAGGAATTCCTCAGCCAGAATGGCCAATTAGCATTTAAACTGCAGAACTAGGTTATGAAAGTGGGAATGAGTAACTGAAGAAAGGAAATATCTTCCTTATTAGTAAAAGGGTAAACCAGAAATATGGAGTTACCATGAAATAAGCATTCTCTTCTAGGATAAGGAAGGTACCACTGGGCTTTTATTGCAAAGGAGAATAAAAAATACCTGAATTATTAGTTATTCTCATGCTTTTAGCTTTAATTGGCAAAATTAGCTCAAGTAAATGATATTTGATGCCACCTTCTAATTATGTATTTTTACATCACATTTAGAAAATGACTCAACAGCTCATTTTTTATATCTTAAAATAATTTAAAGTTAAGTTCTTTTACACTGGAAAATTAATAATAAGTCATTATATTTAGGAATGGCCCTGGTTCAATTTTGTGTATTCATGAAATTTTTGGCCCATGAAAATCTCCTTCCCAATCTTCAAGTATGCACTTCAGGGGCTTTTGGAAGCCAAGTAGAATAAGAATTGGCTTAAAGAAAAAACACACATTTCTGGTATGACTGCACAAAAAGGAAAACTTTTAAAAACCTTCCAGAAATGTAGTTGAAAATGTCTCTTAAGCAACTGCTTAATCTCTTCCTCATATATGACCATTCAACTTTCAGCCTTTGCTCTCAGCAAACTCATAAAGTTCATAAACTTCTAATGGTTCTCCACAAACATTAATAATGTTGTTATTGCTATGTATTTGTATACATATTTTTAAAAAGATGGTAAAGCAAAGTAGATGGTTGTTGTACTTTCCAGAGTTCTCCTTTTCAGTCCCTCACCATGATTTCCCAGACAGAGTCCATGACATGGACTCTTGTAGTAGGTACATTTAGTGAAGACCAGCAACTGTGGACCAAAGGGATCTGAGCAGTTCTTCCTCTGGTTAGCTCTTTCAAAGAGATGACACAGTTAGAAAATATAGGTCTGTTTTGATTTTCACAAAGATGGAGATTAGATACATTTTGGAGATAGGGGCCAGTGATGTTCAATGTTAAATGTCCTACAATGAGTGAGAGTCCACACAACCTCACAATGTGTTGCTGGGTATTTGTGTAATCAGTTGTCTAATTTTCTAAGCCTAAAACCTAAATTTCTTTTATATATAAGATAACAACTTTTACAGGATTTTACTTTGTACTGAATTTCCTAACAATGCAAAAAGTTACACAAATGAAGATAAGCCTAAATGCAGGCTTGTTTGGTTCAAAATTCTACAGAGTTGTTCAACATTTTGGAAAATGGAGTCACTGATAACATCACAGCTGCAGTGAGTCTCTAATACAACACACCTGCAGCTATCTAAATTTAGTCTTCTAAGTTTAGGGCAATTACACTATCATTGTAGATATAGCTATGTGGGGACCACTTTATAATACCTTTCAGTGTAGTTGTGCCTAAGCATAAAATACACATTTCTGTTATCAATTGATATATACAATGCTTTACATTGGGAAGTTGCAAATATTGTTTAGAATTATGTGTGTTATTTATTTATAATTTATATTAAAATTTATATTATGTGATTAATACCTTATCAATTGATTTTGTCTCAAGAGTAAAGGGGTATTCCAAACTACTATTTATAAAAAGGAGGTATTAAATCTGATAAGACTGATGATTGTGAAATGCACAGAATAACTGGGAATGATATAAATATATACAGCTATTTTATATCTGGGAGAATTTTTACATCTTAAATATGAACACACATGGAGGCACTCACACATGTACACACATATACACATAAACACAGCCCGAGCTCTAAAACAACATGTCTAAGCTTTTCAAATTGTCAATTTTAATTCTTTATCAAGCCATGATATTAAAACATGGGTTGAGACCAGAATTTTTTAATGAAACAAAGAAGAACAAATGATAGAATGGAATGGAATGGAATGGAATGGAATGGAATGGAATGGAATGGAATGGAATGGAATGGAATGGAATGGAATGGAATGGAATGGAATGGAATGGAATAGGGTTGGGTAGGGTAAGGTGGAGTGGAGTGAAGTAGTATGGCATGAAGTGGCTTGGCAGAACAATGCATAGCATAGATTGTCAGTTTTGCCTCTGTTTTATATATCGGCAATTATGAAGACATGTAAAATACATCATTTATCCTGGGTCAGAAAGTTGAAAGAGATAGTGCTACATTCCTGCATTTTGTATAGAAAGGAAGCATGTATTTGCTATTCATTCATCTCCATTTGAGTATAGAAGTTGGTTTTGATGGCGATTGACAAAAGAGGAAGAAACATGAAGACATATATTGTAGCAGGAGTAGCACATATATTGTATCTTCTATTTCACAGTTTGCTTAAGTGGAAGTGATAATGTTGGGCACTAAGTCAAATTCCTCATCTTCTTTTTGCTACTTAACAACTGCTGAATGTCCTTCCCTCTCCTACAGTTCGTGGCATTTTTACTGTTTACCTGGTATCATTATTTGGTTTTACAAAGGTAGATAGAAACGAGTCCCCCACATTCTTGCCTTCCTCTTTTGTTCTCCCTTTCTTTCACTGCAATTTGGTTCAGAACCTATGTCTTCATGATGCCTCTTCATCTTGACTTCCCAGAGTTCCCCACCTCAGTGATTTATAAAGTGATTCTTTCTTCTCTGCTTCTTTGACATTTACCTCATCTCTATCTCATATACTCATTCAGATTAAAATAGTAATGAGTTTATATATGACACTTTCTAGGATGTATTTTCATTTTTAAAGGAAGCAAAATAATAATGAAAAGGAATAAAAATAATGTAGAAAACATATTTGGATGGAGTAAAAGGGAAGTGTGGCCATTTATAGAGTTCCTTTCTTATAAGGAAACTAAGAGAACTGCTGCCTAAACATAAATATGGATTTAAAGCTCCAGATATCAATCTGTTTCAAGTATGACAAAAATAAACCATTCCAGTACTTTAAAAAATATTATCTGAAATTGTTTGTTACTAAAGAAAACTTTAGAAATAGGCCAAAAAAATCCTATTTCTATTGGCAGAACTCTCCTGGGTAAGCATAGTTTGAAAACATTTTTTTTTAATTTTTTAAATGTTTCTTATTTATTTTTGAGTGACAGAGAGAGACAATGCAAGCAGGGGAAGGTCAGAGAGGGAGGGATACACAGAATCTGAAGCAGGCTCCAGGCTCTGAGCTGTCAGCACAGAGCCCGACGCGGGGCTCGAACCCACGAACCGAACCATGAGATCATGACCTGAGCTGAAGTAGGACGCTTAACCAACTGAGCCACCCAGGCGCCCCTGAAAACTTAAAGTCGTCATTATTTAACCTTACTTTTTTTTTTTTTTTTTTTTTTTTTTTTTTACTATTTAGCTCCAAGATTTATTGAATTTTTCCAGTTTATACCTGGGTTGTTTTTTGTTGTTGTTTGTTTGGTTGGTTGGTTGGTTTTGCTTTGATCCCACCTTAGTATTCCCATTGTGACTATATTTATTTAATCTAGATGAACTATTTCTTTTTTTTTAAATTGTTTATTGTCAAAGTGGTTTCTTTATAACACCCAGTGCTCTTCCCCAGAAGTGCCCTCCTCCATTACCACCACCTCCCTTCCTCTTCTCCCTCCCCCTTCAACCCCAGGTAGTTTTCAGTATGAACTATTTCAGTAGCCTCACAAAATGTCTTGGCTTTCTCTGATTCATGCACATTGTTATCAGTATAATCCTTTCAAAACAGTAGTTCTATTATTTTACTCATTTGTACAAAAGCAACTGAGTCCCTCAGTTGCCTACAAAATAAAATACAATCTTCCTCCCTAACATTCAAGTGTCTCAACAATATTGCCACATCGTCCCTTTTACTCTTAAATAAAAGGATTTAATTGCTGTTCACTAACTATCCCAGTCACTTCTGCTGCTATGTCTTTGTTCACTTTTATGCATCTTCTCTTAATGCAATATCCTCTACCATCTCTAAGGTCCAAAATTCCTTATAATCTTCAAAAACTAGAAGAAATGTCACTTCTCTAAAATATCCATTATCTTTTCCTTTCTCTTCATTGCTATGTTAACATTTTATCTGTACTTTTGTTTGATTTTTGCCTTCTAATATATATTTTTAATTGAAAACAGTTTCACATACAGTAAAACAGAAAGGCTTTACATACAGTGAAACACAAAATTCTTAATATACTTCAATCTGTTGGAACAAAGGCATGCAACTATGTAACCCATACCTTTTACTCAGAAAGTTCCCTTGTACCCATATGTAGTAAACTCTGATGTGTTTGACAATGGCTTTTTTTGCCATTTTTAAAACTTCATGTGGGGTGCCTGGGTGGTTCAGTCAGTTAAGTGTCCAACCTTTGGTTTTATCTCAGGTCATGATCTCATGGTTCAGTCTGTGAGACTGAGCTCTACATTGGGAGCCTCTTGGGATTCTTTCTCTCTTATCTCTCTCTGCCCCTCCTTACTTTGTACTCTCCCTCTTTTAAAATAAACTTTAAAAACTTCATATAAATAGAATCATTTAATATTATATAGTATTTCTTAATCTAGTGTCTTCTTTCACTTGAAATATATTTGGGATTCAACCATGTTTTTATTTTCAGGTATCACAAGTGTATTTTTTTTAATGCTTCGTTGTATTCCATCAGATGAATATTTTGCAATTTGTTCATTCATTAATGAATATTGAATTAATTCATGGATAAACAACTGGGTTATTGCTAGTTTATTTATTGTTATTTAAAAAGCTGCTGTGGACATTCTTTTTGTGGATATTCATTTTAATTTATCATAAACAAATACTTAAAAGTTGGATTTGCTGGGTAATATGTACATTTAACTTTTTAAGAAACTGCCAAATCACTTACCAAAGTTGTTGAAATATCTTATAGTCCAAGGAACTCTTGCTCTATCTCTTCATCAATTAGTTGTTGTCAAATCCTTTTATTTTAACCATCTGGTAGGATGGTTACCTAAAATATAGGTAATTGATTCCATTTATAATTTTAATTTTCCTGATGACTAAAAATGTTATACTTTTTTGTGCACTTATTATCAATGTTTATAGCTTTTTTAGTGAGGTGTTGTTTAAGACTTCTGTCCATTTTAAAAAATTTTTAATGTACTTTTTATTATAGTGGTTCACTGTGGGGATTTATTGTAGGGGTCCTTTATATCTTGGGTATGAGGTTTGCCAGGTATGTTTATTGCAGATATTTTCTCCCTGTCTGTGGCATGGCTATACATGTTCTACATTGTATATTTCTTACATAGAGGTTTTAATCTAGACCATGACTTTTCAAGCCCAAAGTCAGGAATCTCATTATCTAGAATCATGTACGAAGGCAGATAAAGCCCTACAGGTGAGTTTCCTTTAATACAGTCTCTCCAATCTGAAGATCTGTGATCTGCAGGGACATGTTATCTGTCTCTCACACACCCAACATACAATTCTAAGACGTGCATAGAGCAACTACTGTAGATGTTCTATTTAAAGAGGAAGAAAACAAGAGCACATAGGAATCTCTGGTATCTAGCAATTCTGAAATACATACAGGTAAACATTTCCTATATCTTGATTACAGCTCAATTCTACTGACTCAAAATAATTTACTATTGCTCTTGGATCCACACTCCAGGTTCTTGGTCCCTTTTTCTGCATTACTTGGCTGGTGTTTCCAGCTGAGTAATTTCCCCAACTTAAGTACTACTTGTAATAGTTCAGAATTATAAGAACTTTTTATTTTATATTGTCATATCCCCCCATATCTGATGATTCTGCTATTACTGTTCTATTTCAAACTAGTAGGATCCGATGAATCTGTACTTGACTGCTTTGTATAATCGTTTGATATAGGATTTCTGGTAAGGCAGTTGTGGACCATCTTATGATTATTAGAGACTCTAATGTATAAAGAAGATTCTTGAGACACATCCTTAAGAACTTTACAGGGACTTCTTTTTCTCTTCGATATACAACCTTTACTCTTTTCATTTATTTATTTTTAAATAAGAGTTGGAGGAAGAGTAATTTTTTTAATTTTTTTTTTTGAGACAGAGAGAGTGTGTGCAGGAGGGGCAGAGGAAGACAGAGAGAGAGACAGAGGATCCAAAGCAGGCTCTGCACTGACAGCAGAAAGGACTAATGCCGGGCTCGAACCCATGAAGCACGAGATCATGAACTGAGCTGAAGTCAGACGCTTAACTGACTGAGGCAACTAGATGCCCCTCTTTTTGAAATCTTAACAAAATTTTTACAATTGCGTCCTTGATTTCATCGTTAGACAATGTTGTCCTAACATAATGCTTAGAATTCTGATGTCTTAAAATCTTGGAGATGCTGGAAATAAAGTCTTACCTCCTTTATCTTTAATATTTATTTGTCTATATTATGTCTCTTCTCTCATATTTTATTACAGATAGCAGGAAAAAAAAAACAGGTGACATCTTCACTATTCTGCCCTGAAGTCACCATCATTGACAACTTACTCAGGGACAATCAGCCGTCTTACTGAAAATCTTTGCAAAATACTTACAACTTCTGTCTGCTGCCTAGTCCTGAAGCAACTACCAGACTTTTAGATTTTTGTTATAGCAATACCCCAAGTGCAAGTACCAAAATCTTAAATAATTTTCTAATGCGGTATAAAAAACTAACCCTAAGCTTAATGATTTAGATCAATGATCATCATTTATCTTTTAAAATTCCTGTGGGTCAGAAATGCAGCAGCAGCTCAGCTCAGTGGTTCTTACTCAAGATCTCTCATGAAGTTGCAGTTAGACAGTTACTGGGTTGGAGTCATCTCAAAAGCTTCTATATTCTCATATCCGCTGCCCGAGATAGGGAAACCTAAATCTAGATAGGGGTTGTAAAAGTTGTCTCTATTTTCTGTATGTGATCTCTCCAGCATAGAAGCATTCAGATAGCTGGAGTTCTTAAATCCTCTCTTAAGGCTTCCAAAATGCATTTCCTGAAGTAGTGAGCCTTGCAGTAATCATATTGTCATCTAGACGTAGAATCAAGTTATCTAGCACCACTTCTACCATATTCTATTCATCAAGGCATTAACAAAGACCCAGTTGGAGAGGCTATAGACACCCTAGTTCAAAGAAGTAATGATATTGAACCGTAAGAAGAACGTGTAGGATAAGATAGATATGAATGGGCCTTTTTCAGAAAATACAACTTACTACATGTACTGAATTATTTTGATTGATATTTGAATGTTAAACTTAACTGCATTCCTGTAATAAACCATGTGCATCTGTGATGAATTTCCTTTTTATATAGTACTTGATTTGACTTATTAGTAGTTTGTAAAAGTTGTTTTCTGATATGAGAAATATTGATCAGTACTGTTACTTTTCTGTAATATTGTTAAATTTTGGAATTAGGATTATGAAGAATACATAAATTATTTGGGATGTGTTCAGTGTTATATTTTTCTTTAAGTGTTTGAGAATGTTCAACAAAGAAGGTGCAGAACTACCTTTATCAGAGGTTCAATCAACAATTGATTTTATTTAATAGATATTGACTTATTCCAATTTTCTGTTTCCTTCTTATGTCATTTTCATAATCTGTTTCTTTTTTTTTTAAATAGTTTATTGTCAAATTGGTTTCCATATAACACCATTGCTCTTCCCCACAAGTGCCCTCCTCCATCACCACACTTTTCCCCCTACCACTCTCCCTTCAACCCTCAGTTCATTTTCAGTATTCAAGAGTCTCTCAGGTTTTGGGTCCCTCTCTCTCCCCAACTCTCTTTCCCCCTTCCCCTCCCCATGGTCCTCCACTAGGTTTCTCCTGCTTTCTTGTTAGACCTATGAGTGCAAACATATGGTATCTGTCCTTCTCTGCCTGACTTATTTCGCTTAGCATGACACCCTCGAGGTCCATCCACTTTCCTACAAATGGCCATATTTCATTCTTTCTCATTGCCATATAATACTCCATTGTATATATATATATACCACATCTTCTTGATCCATTTATCAGGTGATGGACATTTAGGCTCTTTCCATGTTTTGGCTACTGTTGTCAGTGTTGCCATGAACATAGTGGTACATATGCCCCTATGCATCAGCCCTTCTGTAGCCCTTGGGTAAATCCCTAGCAGTGTTATTGCTGGGTCATAAGGGAGTTCTATTGATACTTTTTTGAGGAACCTCCACACTGTTTTCCAGAGTGGCTGCACCAGTTTACATTCCCACCAACAGTGTAGGAGCACTTTTTAATAATGACCATGATTAATATTTGTAAGGTCTCTTTCTCCATAATTATACTTTTAACTTACTTGTGTCCTAATATTTAAAATGAAGCTCTTTTTAAAAGCATCGAGTGAGGTCTTGTTTTGTTTTTGTTGTTCCCAATCTGACAATGTGTACCTTAAATTGAAGGGTTTCATCCATTTACAGGTAAAACCTAATTGATGGAGTTCAGAGTACTTCTACCATCTTGTCATTCCCCCCCTCCATATTTGTGCCATCTATCTTTGTTTCCTTTTTTTCTCCCTTCATTGGTTCTTTTAGATTAATAAGTGTTCTTTTTGCTGTCTTTGTTTGGGGTTTCATTTTATCTTGACTATTGTCTCATTAGCTCTACCCTTTTGTTTTAGCTTTATCGATTGCTCTGTGGTTTGCAATATATGATCAACTTATCAAAGTCTATGTTCAAATGAATATTACATACCACTTCACATATAAGGTAATAAATGTATAACAGCATACATTGCTACTTTCATTCTTCATGCTATGTTGGTATATAGTTTACTTCATCTGTTATAAACCCCATCAGATATCACTTTTATTATGTTTTAAACATTTAATTTTTTAATAAAATTTTAAAACGGAAATTTTTTACTTTTTATATTTGCCACTTCCATTGTTTTTACCTCTAGGTATAATCCAACTTGCCATCTGGCATTATTGTATTTCAGCCTGAAGAACCTCATTTGATGTTTCTTTCAGTGCAGGTATATGGTGATGTGTTCCTTGGACTTTTTGTTATTTTTAAATGTCTGTATTGAAATGCCATTTTTGAAAAACGTTCACTGATTATAAACTTTTAATTTTACATGTAATTTTTCTAGTATTTAAAAGATATTTATATGTCTCTGAATTGCATTGTTTCTGTTGAGAAATATAATCCTTTTACTTGTTTTCTTCTCTCTATTGACATGTAGTTATTTTTCTTGCTGCTTTCTAAGATTATCTTTTTATCATTGTTTTTCAGCAATATGACTATGTAATTCTATAAGTTCCTTGTGTGTGAGAGCGGGTGGGTGGTTGTGTTTAATCTGTTAAGTGAGGTTTTTTTGGATCTGTCAGATCATATATTTGGAGGCTACTATTTCTTCAAATATAATTTTTGCCTCAATTTCTTTCTCCTTTCCTCCTGGGACTCTACTTACATACATGTGAGAATACTTGCTACCCTCCTACATGTCACTGAGGCTCTGTTAATTTTACAGTATTTATTTCTGTTTCACTTGGCTATTTCCTCTTCTTGTATCTTTAGATTTTCTGATTGGTTTTCTTATAATATCCAATTTCCTACAAAGCATATGACAATTTTTAATTTCATATACATATGAATCTATAAATATAAATATAAATTTAAGCTGTAGAATATCTATTAAGTATTTTCAACAATTTCCATTTCTCTACTGTGCTTGCCCCATCTGTTTCCTCATTATCCCATCATTTTCTTTGTCTTTGTTTTTTATAATTATAATATCTCTGTCATCTCTGGGTCCATTTTGATGACTTGAGGAATAAAATTTCCATGACTATGGGTCAATTTTATTTTCTTCTTTGTATGTCTAGTAATTAAAAATGAAAATTTGGTGGATATTGTTAATACTATTTTGTTAAATCCAGTATATATTTTTAATATAAATATTGGTTTTGTTATGACAGATTGCTAATATACTAACAGTTCTGCTTCATTTTTTAATGAATTTTAAAGCTTTGTTAAGGTACATACAAAGTAGGTCTGATAGGTCTAGGTTAGTCTCATTTTTTGACTGAGATGAATTAAGGTACGTACCTGGGTTTTTCCGTGAAGTCTCTGTGTGCTGGTTATTATTTGTACAAGAACTTAAGGAGGTACCTTTGTAGATTTCCATAGCTTCCTTTCAGCAGAAGTTCCTCCCAAACATTTCCCTTTCCTGCAAATTTCGGCTTCCACAGCAGCCCTGTATCCTGATTTGTGCCATTTCAGTCTCTGCTTGTACACCACATTTCCATATCTTTTCTAGAAAGCATCTCTAGGCAAAAGCCTGGATCAACCATAGCATTTACCTCTCTTGTTTTCATTCTCTGAAGGGTCACAATTCAGCACTGCCTGTGTTTCATTTTTATTGTTGTTTATGCTGGCAGGATTATTCTGATAAGAATTAGTCTATTGTGATGAGAAGTAGAAGCTGCTCTTGATCAGATTTTACTTTGCATTGTAGTTCTTGTATGTTCAGCCCTCTTGTGAGACTGGAAGCAACTGGGGGGCAGTGTCTATGTACATTACTCAACTTTGCTTTCCTTCCAGAATATTATACACAGACTATATGCTATTTATTATGTTGGTAATTTAATTTTATTAAATATTTAGTTAGTAAATATTTTACATGAATAATTGAAATAACTAAAATAAAATAGCACAGACATTTTAAGGATAATTTGAAAGACCTTAGAATTCATTACAAACATTAATTTTCTTTCACTTATTAGCATATGAACATAGAGATTTTCTTAGGCTAAAAAATAAACATTTTTTTATAACTAAAATAAAATAGCACAGACATTTTAAGGATAATTTGAAAGACCTTAGAATTCATTACAAACATTAATTTTCTTTCACTTATTAACATATGAACATAGAGATTTTCTTAGGCTAAAAAATAAACATTTTCTCTTTTTTTTAGATTCTTGATTTTATCAATAGGTAAGAAGCTAGAAGAAAATATTGTAGCTTCTTATTATATAAGTTCTAGAAAATCACTGAGCTATCAGTAAGCAATTGCTCTAATGATTTTCAAAATCAATTGAATTATTTATTTATTTATTTATTTATTTATTTAAAAACTTGTTTATGTTTTTTTTATTATTGAGACAGAGAGAAACACAGCATGAGTAGGGAAGGGGAAGAAAGGCAGGGAGACACAGAATCAGAAATAAGCTCCAGGCTCTGAGCTGCCAGCACAGAGCCCAGTGAGGGCCCGAACCCACTAACCACAT
This sequence comes from Suricata suricatta, assembly GCF_006229205.1. Lineage (NCBI taxonomy): Eukaryota > Metazoa > Chordata > Mammalia > Carnivora > Herpestidae > Suricata > Suricata suricatta. The sequence continues at coordinate 113,008,297 of NC_043709.1, forward strand.
GATCATGACCTGAGCCGAAGTTGGATGCTCAACTGACTGAGCCACCCAGGTGCCCCTGAATTATTTAGACATATCTTCTCTTACCTTATGATTATCTCCTTTATTTACTTGCATACTTGCTACTTGATTATGTTTATACTTGTGTAACTCCTAAGGCCTTTTTTCTCTTCTCCTGTTCCTAATATCACAAAACTTTGCAGACTATGCCAATTCCACAGGTCATTTAACTTACTTGAACCCACCCTTCTGCTTTTTTAGTCAACTTTCTTACAAATTAGACACAAGAATTGTCTTTTATGCCTGAACTGCTGAATATCAAAGTCACACTTTCTACTACATACTACAATCTATTACTCTGTGCTTAAGGACAAATTTTCTTATATGTGTCAAGTCACAAACCAAATGAAAACAACAGTATATTGCTCTCTTTTTTGGTCTTCTTTCCCATTCTATAAACTGATCCAGTTAGGTTTGAGGGTTGGAACTGCAGCCATTCTGACCCCCTCCCTTTCTCTCTGTCCTCTCATTCTAGTCATTCTAGTAACTTTCCAGTTCCTTGAAGATTCTCTGCCAAATGTCTTGGTGACTGATCCTCTACATTGACTCATTTCTTTCCTTATCTGGGACTAAAATAATTATTCTATGTTTCCTTTGCATCTAATAGGTTCTGGTGTGTCTGTTTTTAAGCCAATGTGGCTTCCATTTTGTCAGATTGATTTTTTTTTCACTTGAATACAAAAGATGTTATTTTCTGCTTGAAAAGAAAAAAAAAACTTCAGGTGTTTTCATAGCTAAGCATAAGACCAAATCTAACATTGAGTGATTTCTAAGATTCTTCCTTAAAAGAACCCTTCCCTTCCCTTCATTGTTCTTTCTTTTATATCTTGCATTATAAACAAAGTGGACCATAAGCAGGTGTCTAAATATTCTTTCCAACTTTTCTATCCTGTGCAATGGCTAATGCTATTTAATCTATGAGACATGTACCTTTTTACTACTTTCTTCATATAAGCCTGCTGAAGTTTTACCCAGCCTTTAAAAATATCTGATTTTTCTTACGTCTGTAGTGACAATACAGCTGGATAGACTTTCACCTTTTTAAAATTCATTATTTCATTACTGGTACATCTATAGCATATTTGTTCATTTGAACAAATATTTACAGCTGCTTACTTTATATCAACGTCTATGTTGTATTATTTGTGTTTCTGCCTTGGCCTTTTCTCAGCTCTTTGAAGGTTTTTGTATTAGTCTTGACTCACCTTTTAGTGTTTAATTTGTAGCCTTTATTATAGTAGATGTTGCATTACAGTTATTGCAAGTTGTGACTCTCAAGGATAGTTTCTTACCTTGGCATGCCTCATAATAGCAAGATGGTTATGTTAACTGGTATATCCTATAATCATTTTCACTGCAATTACCGAAGTTGTCTCCATAAGGCACTTCACTAGAGTTTCATGCCGTCTTTCTGCATCACCTGCAATCGCGCATTCTGCCATCTGTCTCTCTCCTTTAAAGTCCTGCTGGCTGCAAAAGAACTGAGACATCCTAATGGGTTAATGTGTTAACTTCTCCTAATGTAAAAACTACTGGTGTTTAACAGGAGCTTTGGTTAGATAAGGAGTGACTCAACTCTAGAGAATTTCAGACTGAGTGGCAGACTGATAGGGGTGATATTTTTGGGCTCGTACAATTTTCAGTATCCCACAAATCATACTCTGTAAGTGGCTGACGAGTTTATCTATGTCTGAAAGAAGACATGGACTATTCATTTAAACATTCACCCAGGCACTCACTCACAATTGTACCATGACCCTCCAATCCGTTGAAAGTGAAATTCTTAAGAATAAGAGATAGGAGCTATAGGACTTACCTGCCTTGGGTTCTACAAGAAGCTGATAAGGGTTCAGTAGTTGCATGAGTCTGAATTCATATAAGATAAATTTTTTTATTCCAAATCATACCCTCAAGTTTGTCTTGTTATGGACAGAAATGTCGGTGAAAAATATATAGAGAAATCATAAAAGTAATCTCTTTCAATAAATTGGAATATTAATATTTTGAGACCCCCTTAATCTCTGTTTTTATTATAAACTTACCTCTATTTCTAGATTAAGTCCCCAGTTTCATAATAAAAAGGAATCTTTTTATAATAATAGGGGTTTGGGCCCTGATTTGGAGTAATATTCACTCTCAGAATTGTACTATAGAAAGCTAAGCTCTTTTATCACCAGTGGTTAAGATTGGTAAAAGCCACATACACCCTCAATAAAAAATGAAAACTTTTCTAATAAAAAATATTTGGATTAGTGGTGGGTTTGGTTTTTTTTTTTGATAGAACAGATGATGTTTACTGATGTGGTGTCTCACTAATTTTTCCAGATACACATTTCACACTTAAAAAAAAATAGGGGCACCTGGGTAGTTCAGTCAGTTAAGCATCTGGCTTCGGCTCAGGTCATGATCTTACAGTTCATGGGTTCAAGCCCCATGTCGGGCTCTGTGCTGACAGCTCAGAGCCTGGAGTCTGCTTCAGATTCTGTGTCTGCCTCTCTCTCTGTCTCTCCCTTGCTCGTGCTGTCTTTGTCTCTCAAAAAATAAATAAAAAACAAATTTTTTTTAAATAACATTTTGTTTATTTACTTCTCTCTTTCTATTTATATACACACACACACTCTTACTTATGGTGGTTGAAACATTATGAGTGAAAATCTTGGTGACAGTAATGACTTATTAATTCAAAAAATACAGGCCAATTTTAGACCTGTTGAAGACCATTTTATATGAAAATAACATTGCAAGAAATTGCAGGTAGTGACAATCATAACTTTTTAACAGTTCACATAGCTCTGGTAAGCTCACCATGTTGCCATAGTCCTCAATCTTGGATCAGATATATTGAAATTAAAAATGTCCAGTTAGTACAGATAAAGATTTATATACACTTAGGTAACTTATTAAAAAGATCTTTGTTTTAAAAACATTTTAGAAAGTTACTGCAAAGTTTAAAAATTGAAATGTCTCACTGAAAACCAAATGTGTCCCATACACTGGAATTAAACTAATTAACACTTAATTGAATGATACAAACATATGCCAAGATTAAAGAAGAGTACGTGCACATAATACAAGTATATATAGTTTTCATTTTAGTATGACTTTGGGAATATTAAAAATGGTTCAGCAAAGTTATCAGATACAGTTTTAATATAAAGACTATTTTGATTTTAAGTGAAAACAAAACCAAATAAAACAAACATAAAATTATGCAAGAATACACATATATCTACATATGAAAGAATTTCATTAAGACATAATTTCATGACTATCTAGATTTAATAGTTTTGTACACCTTATGAAAAATGTATAATTTGCTACCTCTCCCTCCAAAGAAGAAAATGCATAAACTATAATGTGAACAAAATATGAAAAGGAAGGTAAAACAGAATCAAAGAGATTAACTATGTGCTTATTTCCCTATTCAACAGACAGTTTTGAGTATCCACTATGTCCTTAATACTTCATATTGGTAATGTAGCATTTAATTAATAATAAAGGCTTCTTAATTGTCATTTTTAATTGAAGGGATGGTTTTCTTTGTGCAGTTCATATTTTTATATGATTATAAATTCCATGATGAAAAGAGATATATTTTATTTACCTCAAAATGATGCTATTATATGGAATATATAAATATAAGGCATGCCTTATTTTTGTAAGTGTAAACTCTTTGGAAAGATAAGTATACCAAAAATTAAAAGAAAAATAGAAAAATGAAACAATAAAGAATGGAGGGGAACATAAAAGAAAAAAGGGAAGGAGGAAGGGCATGAGGAAAGGAAGGAAGGAAGGAAGGAAGGAAGGAAGGAAGGAAGGAAGGAAGGAAGGAAGAAAGGAAGGAAGGAAGGAAGGAAGGAAGGAAGGAAGGAAGGAAGGAAGGAAGGAAGGAAGGCACCAGAAGTGAAATATATGGATTGAGATGCATAGTATAGACTCTACACTGTGCTAGTGTAGCCTGAAGTCATAAGAGAGGGGATTTAAAAAAAATGAAGTTGGAGTGTGAACTGAGACCAAAAACAGACTATCAAGTGGATGCCATTTTAAAGTGGAAGAAAAAAATATATATATATTGATATGGAAAGGAAAACAAACTAACAATCACAAATATCATTTGTGATATACCAAAACTAGCCTTTTGCAGGAATGGATAGGTAGTTTGTAAAATGAAAAGACTGTTTTGGGCTTTGAATGACAGTCTAAAGAATGTGAACATGGTCAATAGAGTAAAAATCAAATTTATTTAAGAAGAATCCCACACAAAAAAATACAGCTAGAGTTAAGAAGAAAAATATTCTAGTTTGACATTGCCCTACTGGGTATGTCTAAAAATTAGTGCTTAATGGCATTATAATAGCATTTTTTGAAACATAAAATAGTTGGGGAATATTTGGTTAGACAAAGTTGGGCAATTCTTTACTGCAACACTTCCAAGGATTTAATTTTAAAGCTTCACTTTTAAATCCCCAACCAGGAGGAAATGTATGTATGCACCATTTTTATACTTATTTGATAATAAGAAACAGGAATAAAGTTTTTGAAATGCAGTTCTACATATTCATTGAAAAATTAAGATTACAAAGATCTTACAAGTCATTTGGTGTTACCACCTATCCGCAGTATCAAATTCAGATGGACCTGTGAATCCCTTCAAGTATTTCAAAGACTTCATCTTGTGCAGTGATAACTACTTAGTTATCTTCCCAAGCCAGTCCTTTCTGTCTTTACACAGCTCTAATATTAGGTAGTTATTCTGCTTGTTATCTTTATCTAATAATCAATCATAATTCTAGTTCTGTTAATATTTTTTTTAAAATTCCTTGGTATAATATTATTGTGATTCACACCATTTCATTTAAATTTCAACTATATACTTGCTTGTAAACAATATCCTGAGCAATAAGTTCCAGCCAAATCAACGAGTTGTAGTCTACTAGCCCAACAATGTAGTGTGAACAGTAGGTTCATATTGACAGTCTTTGCGGTCAGTATGAATTTGGAACTCCCACTTGCAGTTTGTGAATTTAGACACAGCCAGAAAGTTTATTTTTTTTAAAAATTTTTAAAATTTATTTTTACTTTTATATTGCAAGAGAGAGGGAGCATGCATGAAAGCATGCTAATTGGGGAGGGACTGAGGGAAACCCTCAGCATGGAGCCCAGCATGGGTCTCCATCTCACAAAGAGAGATCATGACCTGAGCCAAAATCAAAAGTCTGATGCCAGGTGCCCCCCTTTTATTAAATTTTTAAAATATATTTATTAATTTTTTGAGAGAAAGAGAGAGAAAAAGCAGAAAGTTTATTTCTAATGACAGCTGTAAAATTGAGAAATTCCAATTCCCAGATTTCATTGTTTCATGAAGAGCATTCTGATTTGCAATAGTTTTATCCTCAAAATAAACTGTGGTATGGCATCCAAATGTGGTGTGGACAAGATAGGCCATAGTATAACTCTTCTTTGTGAGGTGGATTGTGGGATGCTAGATGTTGTGCTCTAGAATTCTCTATCTTTGTATTTCACTTTTCTTGCCTCACAGGAAGTTTAGAGAGAAGAAGTATTTTTTTCTCAGAAATATGGAGTACTTATCACTTTATACACTTAAAATTTCATTTTTATTTAAGAATATTTCTTTACATGTAGAAAAATTGTGATGGAAGTAGGTATTACTAAACAGAAAAACACGCACCCTCAGAAAAATACACAATTAACTTCATAAAATAGGATGCCTTTTGATGATAATATTTTGAATTATTACATGCTTTTGCATAAAAGATCACCATTTCTATTGAATACATAGATAAGTGGTTTGTCATATGGTAATTATGATTTATAACAAGATTTATTTTGTAACCAAGGGATTTAAGTCTAATCCATTTCACAAATACTAGGGCAAGGATGAAATGAAAGTTTTCAGGCAATTACTTATGTAGAAATATCCGTCCTGTACAAATATTTTTAAAAGCAATTTTTTCCATTTGTCTATTTTTTTAATTTACATCCAAGATAGTTAGCATATAGTGCTATGATGATTTCAGGAATAGATTCCAGTGTTTCATCCCTTATATATAAGACTCAGTGCTCATGCCAACAAGTGTCCACCATAACTCCTCTTACCCATTTAGCCCATCCCTCTCCACCCACAACCTCTCTGTGCTGTTTCTGCTGTGTCGGTTGTGATCTCTCCTCTTTCATTCTTGATTTTATTTATTTGAGTCCATTCCTTTTACTTGTTGATCAAAACTGGCTAGGGGGTTATCAATTTTGTTAATTCTTCTAAAGATCCAGTTCCTGATTTCATGGATTTGTTCTACCATTTTTTGGTTTTTTGTTTTGGTTTCGATAGTATTGATTTCAGCTGTTATCTTTATTATTTCCTGTCTTCTGCTGGTTTGGGTTTTATTTGATGTTCTTTTTGAAGCATTTTAAGGTCTAACTTTAGGTATTGTATCTGAGCCCTTTCTTCCTTCTTTAGGAAGGCATAGATTGCTATATACTTCCTTCTTATGACTGCCTTTTCTGTGTCCCAGAGGTTTTGGACTGTGGTGTTATCATTTTCATTGGCTTCCATGTACTTTTTAATTTCCTTGTCAAATTCTTGGTTAATCCATAATTCTTTAGTAAGATGTTTTTTAGTCTCCAAGTATTTGGTTTTTTTCCACATTTTTTGTGGTTGATTTTGAGTTTCATAGTGTTGTGGTCTGAAAATATGCATGGTATATATTTTGATCTTTCCATACTTGTTGAGGGCTGATTTATGTCACAGTATATGATCTATTTTGGACAATGTTCCACATGCACTTAAGAAGAATGTGTATTCTGCTGCTTTAGGATGACATATTCTGAATATATCTGTTAAGTCCATCTTGTCCAGTGTGACATTCAAAGCCTTTGTTTCCTTGTTGACTTTCTGTATAGATGATCTGTTCATTGCTGTAAGTAGGGTGTTATTCCTTTTTAATGAGACATAAGTTCTCTAATTCTTATATCATGCTCTTTTGCCTTAGTTACCCTCTTTTTTTCTGCTTCATTATTCTCCATAAGTTTATCCTCTATATCACTGATTCACTGTTTTTCTTCATTCATCCTTGCCACTGTGGCATCCATTCGAGATTGCAGCTCAATAATAGCATTTTTAATTTTGTCCTGACTAGATTTTAGTTTTTTAAATCTCTTCCAAAAGGGATTTTATGCTTTTTTCAATTCCAGCTTGTATTTTTATTATCATGATTCTAAATTCTGGTTCACACATCTTGCTTGTATCTGGATTGATTAAGTTCCTGCTGTCATTTCTTCTTTTTCTTTTTGGGGGGGTGAATCTCTTCATTTCATCATTTTGAAGGAGGAAAAAGAATTAATAAAATTAAAAATTAAAAAATTAAAATTAGAATATTAAAAACAACACAAAAAATCAAATAAAGGATGCTGGCTCCCAGTGATGTTTTGGTCTGGTTATTGAAAGAGGCTTGATAGCATAGAAGAAAAAAGGAAGAAAAGAAAAGAAAAATAAAAACGTTTGAAAATTTAAAAATGAATGCAATAAAGTAGAATAAAATGAAATGATGAATTTAAAATAGAATTTTAAAAATTTACAAAAAAAGTGAAACATGTAGCAGAAAAATTAAAGAAAAATATTTTTCATAAAAATGGAAACTAAAAATAATTGTTTTCTCTTTCTGTGTTCAATAATATGAAAAGAAAAAGAAAAACTGAATAGGTGGACCATTGAACAGAATTAAGTATGATTGAAATTACATCCAGTTTCCCCTCAAAGTCAAACTATGAAGCACTTTATAGTCCATAAAGTAAGCAGGTAGAGAGATTTGTGGTGTTCCTCTAGAGCGCATTTGCCTTGGTGGGTAGGCTTGGTGTAGAAACTCCATTATCCACTAGGTGGTGCTGCCTAGTTTACTGGAGGGGATTGTGGTGGCACATACAGGCATGTATGTCCATGCGTGGGAGGGGTCAAAATGGCCTAACCTGTCTCTAGTATCAGAACTCTATGGTCTTGCCCACCAGTAATCAAGCACTCCTCCTTTGTCTATAGTTTCTGTCACTGCCCACTTCTGCTGTCTATGACCAATCTCTCAGTCTGCCAGGCAGCACCTCCCCCCTGAGTTTTATCTCATATGGGGGCTGTGTTTCCAAACCCCTCACTTCTGAGCACCCTGAAGCTTTAAACTACTCAGGCCCTCTGGGAGAGGATCTCGCTGAGCAGTGGCTGGTGCTGGCCCACACCAAGTAACATTTGCATGACCTCAGTGCTGCAGATGCCCAGAGACTGTGGCCAGGTACTAGGCCGCCCAAGAAAAAGTCTGTGGGATCATGTAGCAGCAGTGTTTCAGGGATTATGATAAATCAGAACACACATCTGGCACCAGATTTTACCCTTAATGTCCTTGATCCAACACCAGTGAATATGGCTGTTCTCCATGGTCTGCTGGGACCTTTGCCTGTGGGTAGGCTGTCACAAAGCCTCTACCAAATGTCCTCCCAGCAGGGGAGTCACCTCTCCATGTGTGGCCTGGGGACCCCTTGGACCACACTGTCTTTCCTGAGGATTCGCCCTTCCCACCAGAGCTCCACCAGGTATTGAGCTGCAGAGTTTCACATTCTGTGCTTCTTTATTTATTGTGTCTTAATGGAATCTAATCCCTCTCTTTATACTTTTCCCCCTTTTTTTGTTCAGTCCACTCTTTCTCTTTTTCTTCAGCTGCTTTTGGGGGAGAGTCTTTTTCCTGTACTCTGCCCCTATTTCTGTCCTCTCTCTGCAAGCAAAAATAGCTCCCTATGCTCCGCAGCTTCTCTTTCCCTCAGTCCAACTCTCTGCACTGTTTACCTGCTGAGGTCTGCAGTTCAAGTTGTGCAGATTGTTGTATTAGTCCTCATATCAGTTTTGTATGTGTGCAAGCTGTATTTCAGGGATGAAAGAAGCAAAAGAAAAGTTCCATGCTGCTCCACCATCCTGGCCCAGCCCTCTTTAATAGCAATTTTTTTCATAATATTTTATAATTCAGTTACATGACATATATACATATAACATAACAAGTATTATATATAACAAATATTATCAAATATATAAACAAAGATAAAACTATGGTTTTACTTCTACAAGGATAAGGGAAATTAAAAAACAGAATACAAGCTATTTGTATAAATGTATTTGTCACAAGTAAATTCAGTGGGCAACATAATGTAATACTGAGTGCTTTAGCAGAGTGCCATGTGAGAATACACTGATGACAAATTTGCTTATTTGGATCCTATCTATGTTCTTTTATTATTAAACACTACTGCTTTTCTGAAAAATGGAAACTTTATAGTCATTGTGAAAACAGAAATAAGCCAAATAATTATTGTAATGATGGAAATAGTTGGAAATGTAATGTACAATTTCATATTAAATCAAAGTCAGAGTATTTTTTGGCCTGGTTTGCTAATGCTTTCTGCAACCGTAAAATTTGGCTGCAAGAACGCAATATAATACTGGTGAGAAAACACTGGAATTATTACCATTTTTTTACAGAAGAAAAAAAAAGCCAAACGAATATTACCAATGCATGTAAAAGAGTGAATGTTTACTCCCATAACAATTGAAGAATCATAGTTTATTTTGGATTAGAAACGCAGCCTATAGACAAGGAGTATGGCATTTGTGTTAATGTCCTCAGGCACTGGAAAGCCTCACCTGGCACGTATCTGGAAGGCCCGGCAGGCAGTGCTGCCTCTGCTCTTGGCAATGTTCACACTGGCTCACATTCATAGTGTGGAGTGATTCTCACCCTGCTTTAGAGGGGATGGGACCAGGAGGCATCGCAGCAAATGTCAAAACAAAATAAAACCAGTGCCCCACTCTTCTTCATGTATCTCCCATATTCATTATGAAAAACTAGAATTCTTAATCTTAATGAAGGGTACAAGGGACTAGAGTTATTGCAATTCTCTCACTAGCAAATCTTTTATTCTCCCTTTTCTGGCCTCTCTCTTGGCTGACATAGTAACAGTTTATTTCCATGAGAGATTCTGAAAAGAACTTGACTTTAAAATATTAGGTTTGTTTTTCCTCCTGCTCTCCTTGGATATCTTTCTTAAGAAAATAGAGAACAAAAATATATTTGTGTTGCAAAGTCATTGTTTCCTTGAATCTAAAAAACCTTAAAAATACGGATCCCTCAGACATGACAGTCTAGAAGTTTAGGGATAAAAAACCAATTTAATGTTTTTCTTATTTTAAGGTGTATTTTTTTCTTCATTAGAGTTGATCTTGCCTCAATTCCCCCCTTAACTGACATGTGAAAAACATGTGCCCTTTTCAAGTTTAAAGTCTTCATTTCATGGACAATTGCTTTGCATATTCTATCTTCTTCCAGTGTTCTCCGTTTACAATCCTGCTAGGTTATACATTTGATACTTAGATTATATTACTAATAAGGCAAACCCAAAGATTTTACTTGGGGAGAGTTTAATCTTTTTATTTTTTTTTTTGGAGCTTAATTATTTTAATGTTATGCTTTTAATTATTTTCAGAAAAAACTCAAATTTTTGTTTTTTTCCTTCAGTAAATAAGAAGTCTTTTAGAGCAAGAGTTAATTTCATTTTCATAGAAGATTTAAATCCTGATTTGTTTGTTTGTTTTTGTTTTGTTTTGGGTTTTGAGGGGTTTTTTGTTTGTTTTTTTGTTTTTTTGCCGGAGTCAGATTAAAGGTATCCCCCTCAAAACTTCAAGCTGGTAATTTGGCTCTATGTAATAAATAGCTTTGTTCTGATGGTTTAACTATGTCTTGGTAAACCTAGCAGCAACTATGGCTAAGGATTGTTATTTGCATAAACTGCACCTCGGAGGAAGTTAATGCATAATAGCATATTGCTAGAATCTGGAAATTTTGAGCTTTTATTTTCCTATATACACGGTGATCTGGTTGGTCTATTTAGTTGAAAATACATCAGCAGTGTTCAAAAATTGAAGTATGTGTGTTTAATTATGTGAATAAACAATAAGCCTAGATTGCAACATCTGGTACTTTTGTGTAATCTAAATACCTGACATTAGGTTTCTTTGCAGGAGTTGCCATTTTGGACAATGATAATACTGTCATGGCTTATTTGACAGGGGGCTGAGAGAGGACACAAATCTTCCTGTTTTATTTAGTCCTCAGGAACTCAGGAGACTGCTTTTCCAGTTCAGGTCCATTTTTCTCTTAAACTTTTGTACAACGAATGTCTATATGGTTTTTTTCATGTCCTTCCCATTCGGCATTGAGGGGATTGGATGTAGCTCCTCTTTCCTATTATAATAGTTCTTCCAATTTTTAGAGTTAGTTTTGCCCCTTGTCAATGTTTTCCTCCTACTTCCAAAGATCCTTTACAGGATCATTCTAGAAAGGAATTTTAGGGACTACCCTGGAAAAAGAGAAACTGCCCTTTGTTCAGCAGCTACCGTGAGTTAAAAACTGCAGAAATATTCACCCGAAGCTGTCTGGATGATCTCCCTGCCTCGGAGTATTTAGACTTGGGAGATCTGGAGATAGGAAGAAACAACTGCAGTTTAACCCAGAGAGGTGAAACCATTTATTCAAGTTCTCACACCTTGTTTGCTAGGGGTGAGTTGGGGCAGAAAAGGAAATGAAAAAAGGAAGGCACCATTGTCATAACAATAAAAACAACCTGTTGCTCTGATACAATGAATGTTTTTGTAACTGTAGACTCATTTCTTTAGCTGCAATATAAGTCAAATTTTATTTTCCTTTCAGTACAGTATTCCAGTTGTTCCTACATAAAAGTCTTCATGTGAAATATTTTTAGATATACACATAGAATGCTATCACAGTGCTGCCTCCTATTATTCCCACCCACTCCTGACACACACACACACACACACACACACACACACACACACACAGAGCCAAGTGCGTTTAGTATTAGAATTCTATGCACTGTGGGCTACCGACACTTTTTGGAATGCTCCAGATTCCAATTTGTTTTCTGCTTACTTGACAAGGCTACTATTAGACAGTGTGGGAAGTGACCAGAATGTCAGACAGTGTGAAAGTCATTTGTGTCTGGGCTTTCTGGCCTCTACTCAGTGAGCTAGAGAAAATTGCATGAGTCGGTGGGTAGAAATATTGAATTGCTTGCAAGACATGTAAGTGAGACTATTGGACAAGACTCAGTAGTAAGTAACGAGGGACCCTGATGCTATTTTGAAAGAGGTGCTTCTAGATTTCTGGTGTAGGTAGAAGCAGCAGAACATTGAAATTTTTTGAGCCCTTCTACTTTCAAAACAATGAAAACAAGAATGTGGCTAAATATATTCTTCCCACATGATACAAAGAGTCATAGCAACATACTATATTTTCTAGCGGGTTTTTTTAATAATTCCCTTCTACTGAAAATTCTTCACAAGTTTGTCCTTTTTTTCTAAATTATTTATAATAGTTTTGTATCTTTTCGACCCATGCAAGCTCCATCTTGTCTAGGAGGATTCCCCCCCCCCCCCCGCAAACTGTCTTTTATCACAATTTCCTTCTTCCTCCTTTCTATTTAACCTGTCTAGAACATTTTGACATTTAAACATGTACAAACTTTTTGCAAGAAATATCTTTTTCCATATCTCTCTCTTCCAAATCCTCTGGCATTTAAATTGTGCTCTACTTATTTCGCTTTCATTTTTTTGTATATGGTGACTTGTGAACTGTGTTCATGTTTGCTTCTATAACTCAGTGGTAACACCCTTGGAGGGTGGAATAGTCATGAGACCACAGTGGATCCCGCCCCGTACAGCGCCCTGATGTCACCTCATTGCAGCACATATTCCAGAACAGATGAGGTCTCAGTTAATTAAATGCTTTTCTGGGCCAGTTTAATTCTAATAATATCATAAATTGCAAGACCAAGAGCTATGCATTTGACTCCCTGATACTTGGCAAATATTAGCTATTTAAAATAAATATAAACAAATTGAAAGACGACAAGAGATGATCACAATGGGTCATCTGTCTTGAGCATATACTAGCAACTTGTTATGATTACCAGCCAACATTGACTGTTAGACACTACCTAAAGTAGCTTTCGTGAATTTCTCCTGTAATTATTTCTCCTAGGGCGCCTGGGTGGCTCAGTTGGTGAAGTGTCTGGCTTCGGCTCAGGTCATGATCTCACGGTTCGTGGGTTCGAGCCCCGCGTCGGGCTCTGTTTTGAGAGCTAGCTCAGAGCCTGGAGCCTGCTTCAGATTCTGTGTCTCCCTCTCTCTCTCTGACCCTACCATGCTTGCACTGTCTCTCTCTGTCTCTCAAAAATAAATAAAAAACATTTTTAAAAATGTTAATTATTTCTCCAACCCTCTTAGTCCCATTTAGGGAAAGACGATTGAAATTGTGATACAATATGATAATTTGCCCAAGTTCACAATGCTGAAAACTGGTAAAGGTGGTATTTGCATCCAAGTCATCTGACTTCAAGTTCAGATATTAACCATTAGTATTCTAAGTGATTTATGTCCTTCAGAACTAAATAATACATATTTGTATACTTTTATTAAGTTAAAATTTAAACATAGTAAAATTCACTTTCTTTAGGGCATAATTCTATGAGTTTTGACAGGTATATACAAGGATATGACCATCAATAAAATAAAGATGTAGAATATTTCTATCTCTATCTATCTATCTATCTATCTATCTATCTATTTATCTATCTATCTTAGTCTATAATCTATCTATAATAATTAACAGAGCTTTATTTTTAATGTTTATTATTTATTTTTGAGAGAGAGAGACAGAACATGAGAGGGGGAGGGGCAGAGAGAGAAGGAGACAGAAACCAAACCAGCCTCCAGGCTCTGAGCTGTCAGCCCAGCTTGAACTTAGGAACTTAGATCATGACCTGAGACGAAGTCAGACACTTAAACTACTCAGCCACCCAGGCACCCTAAGATTAATGTAGATTTTAAGTAAGTCTTGAGTAAACTCAAATGTTACTATTCATAGTTTGTTTATAGATACTTTAGAATTTTCTAAGGTGATAATTATATTTTCTTTCTTTCTTCTATATTCATTTTATTTTCATTGCTATTATTATCATTATATTTAATTTAATTTATTGCACTAAGACCTTCAATATATGATAATGGGAGTGGTAAGAACAGATAGCTGTCTGCTTCTCAATCTTAGCGGAGAACAAATCAATCTTTTACTGTGAAGTATGATGTTAGCTATTGTGTTTTTATAGATTCCTTTTCTCTAGCTGAGAAAATATTTTAATTCTAGTTCTAGTTTGTTGTGTTTTTATTATGCCTACATGCTGAACTTTGTCAAAGAATTTTTTCTGCATCTATGAAATTTTCATGTTTTTCTCTCTTCATTATGTCAAGGTGAATTACATTAAATTTTTAATATTGAATTAATCTTTCATTTTTTGGATAAGCCCTATTTAGGATGATATATTATCCTTTCATATGTAACTGGATTTGATTTACCAGGATTTTTTTAAGATTTTCTCTAATTCTCTAAATCTTATTTTAGTTTCCAATCTTAGAAAGAAAGATTTTCTTTCCCAGTCTCTCCTACAGTTATTCTGGGGCTGTGTGATTAGTTCTGGCTCCTTGGACAGAAGTGATATATGTATTTTGAAGTTGAAACATGAGTTCTCTTTCTCTCTTTCAACCTCTGCCAACATGATTGTGTTTTCATTGTGGATTCTCAAAATGGAAATAGACTGAATCATTGCTTGGATTACTGCTTCCAAGTCACTGCTTAGAGTGCAACTTCCTTTATGAATCCACATTATGGGTGAATGGTTAATAATTTTTTTCCACCTAAATGTCAATTTTTATACTGAGATATTTTTCTTACTTTTTGTTTAAAATATTTTATTGTGGGAGCTGTCAGCACAGAGCCCAATGTGGGGCTTGAACTCATGGACTGCAAGACCATGACCTGAGCCTAAGTCAGACGCTTAACTGACTGAGCCAACCAGACGCTCCTAAAAGACTCTTTAAGACAGGTAATCCAAGCCTGGGCCTGAAGTTTAGGAAACCAAGACCTCTGCCTTGGCTTCCTCATCTTGTCCAATCCAGGAGCTTTATGCAGTCAGAGCTTTGTGGCACATTGAAATGGCAGATGTGATGGTGCTACCAACACTGCAAGTGAGATCACCTTTATCTCATGTTGGATAAGAAGGTTGGGGGCCAGAAATATTAAATAACTTTCCAGAGGTGGCAAGATGGTGAAGAAATAGGGAGTTCTGTACTTCCCTCCTGCATCTCTCAAACAAAGAAGGGCTGAAGCCAAAGGATGTTGAACCACAAGAGTCTGGGAAGAAAAGAGAGTCCACTAAGAAGACACCTTCATAGGTGAGCTATTGTGAAGTGGGGAAGATAAAATGGGCCAGGACACAGAGGCATGAAGGGGAGGGAGCCCCCTTTGTGGAGAGAGGAGGGAAAGAGAAAGAACAGCTGAAACTGCTTATAGAACTGTTGCTGGAGAACAGGAAAACTTCAGCCCAGGACAGAGAGGAATCCTATCATCCATCTCTAACTGCAGGGCATTTGGAGAGAGATCCTGTCTCTAACTGCAGAACTTTCTTTAGGCTGGGTGCCCCAGTCCCAGAAATTCCCTCTGGGATCGACAGTAGACAAGGGACTCAGTCAACATCAGGAGAAACTGCTCTTTTACTCCCTCTACTCAATACCCAGCTAGGAAGCACCCTAACCTGAGGGATTACATTTCCTGCAGTATCATTAAAGTGTGCAGACTAAGATCTGGAAATGAGGCTGAGTATGGGACATAGAACACGGCCCACCTTGGCTGCACCCATGACACAGGGAAATCAGACCCCAAAGAGTGATTTGCAACACTTGGTTCAAGAAGGATTTGGGGAGCCATCATTTTTCTTCCCACAACCACCAAGATGGGGCCTCAGGGAGCAGCTCTCAGGTCCCACAGTAGAGGCAAAAGCTGTCTACACCAAACTATGCCCATCCACACTGGAGAGCTGCTTTATTTTATTTTATTTTATTTTATTTATTTTTTAACTGGAGGCCAGGCAAGACCAGCATTGATGCATTGCTGTGATTAACTGTAGATCAATTCTTGCTATTCAGATATATTCTCCCTTATCTCACTCTTACCTCCCCCCTCCACTGGACTGGGCTCTCTGGTATTAGGTTTGCTTAAACAGTCACATTTAATCAGTTCTCTTGATACATATTCTACAATTCCATTTATACCTTCCTTTCTCTCTCTCTCTCTCTCTCTCTGTCTTGAATAATTAGACTATATATTTTCTCAGGGTAACATTATCTTCGTATTTTTCTCCTTGCCTCCTACCATATTCTCTTTTATCTCGCTCTGAATTAAGCTTTTAGATCCTCTGCCTGGTCAGTGTTCAATTTCTCTTTCTCCCCACCCCTGTTATTTCTCTCTTTGTATATGCTCTTCCATCAGCACTGCCTTCACCCTGTTCTTTATTTGTAGCTGAGATTTCTGGTTTTATGCTTTCATACTGGCCTTTGTCTTTTGTTGTTTTTGGTTTTGTTTTGTTTCTTTTGGTTGTTGTATTTTGTTTGTTTACTTTTGGTTTGCTTGTTTCTTTGATTTGTCTGTGTGTTTATGTGCTTTCATTCCTTGATTGTGTGTCTGTTTTCTTTTCCAAGTCTACCTCAAGAAACAAACCAAAGTACACATGGTGGAGAGTCCCAAATATGACTACATGTAAGGAAATAAAAAAACCATAGTCACAAAAAGAGAGACCAAGGGACACCATTAAAAGATCACTTCCTGAACGGACAGGCCCTGGACAGTCTATGAGACTCCTTTAATATACAGAACTCACAGGTGCAGAGTGATAACAAGCTTTTAAAACTTAAATGGATAGGAAGGCAAGATGGTGGAGAAGTAGGGAGCTCTGTAACCTTCGCTGGCCCGCATCTATCAAACTGAGAAGGACTAAAGTGTCAATACTCTGAACTGCAAAAGTGGGAGTAGAACACACAGACTCCAGAAAGAAGACAACCTCAAAGATGCCTGAGTGAGTATGTTTGAACTAGGGAAATTAAAAAACGGGTGGGCCCCGGAGGTGTGGAGTGGGTGGGAGCCCCTGCCCAACACAGAGAAAGCACGTAGAACCCTGGAGAGACAAGATGAGGAGAAAGACTGAAAACGCTCATAGTACTGTCTCTGGAGAAGAGAATAGGAACTTAGCCCGGGACAGAGAGAGAGATTGTCACCCCATATATAACCACCTGGCTCGGGGAGAGAAACCCGTCCCATACAGCTGGCAAATTCTTCCTTGGGCTCAATGGGAACTGTGCCGAACTGGCCGGCACCGGAAAAAAACCAGCCCCCTCCCCCAGCGGGATCTCTGCTGGGAGGCCAGCCACCAGCGGGACTGCATCTCATCTCGGGCAACGGCAACCCCAATCCCAGGTGACACCAGGAAAAACAGCCCCCACCCCTACACGATCATGGCTGGGAGGCCGGCCACCCGCAGGAGCACACCTCATCTTGGGTGGTGGCAACACCAATCCCAGGCGGTGCCAAGAGAAACAGCCCCCTCCCCCTACAGGATCCCTGCTAAAAAGCCGGTTGTCAGAGTCAGTGTATCTCATCTCTGGTGGTAGCATTAAACTGCATAGACTAAGATTTTGAAGCAAGGCGGGACTTAGAAAAATACAACTTGGCTCGCCCATGAAACAGGAAGATTGGACTCAAAAGAGAGGCTTGCAATGATTGGTTCGAGCAGAGCTTGGACACCGTCATTCTCCCTGCAACTACCAAGGTGAGACCTTGAAGAGCAGACTCCGAGACCTATCTACAACAAACAATGCTCTTCCATGAGGGAGAACTGCCTTACTTTTATTCTCTTTTTTACTTTTTCTTTTCTTCTTTTTTCTCTTGCATCCAGAAATTTCTCTCTTATCTATTTCTTATCTCTCCCCTCTACTCATTATACACTTTTAGACTGTTCATTGTCTTTTGCTGTCTCTGCCTCCTCTTTTATTCTTTCATCTCTTTTCTTCTCTTCTCTTCTCTTCTTTTCTTTTCCTTCCTCTCCTTTCCTTTTCTTTTCTTTCTATCCTCTTTTGGTTTGCTTGTCTGTTTGATTTGTCTCTGTGTTTTTGTTCCCTGGGTGCTTGTCTGTTTTCCATTTCAAGGATACCTCAAGAAACAAGCCAAAGTACAAATGGTGGAGAGTCCCAAATATTGCTAAGTAGGAAAATAAAATAATCAAAGGCACAATAAGAGAAACTGAGAGATACCATTAAAAGAACACTTCCTGAAATGACAGGCACTGGACAGTCAATGAGCCTCCTTTAATAGAGCAATAGTAACAGGTGCACAGTGAATAACCACTTTAAAACTGACAAGAGACAGAAAGCTAGCCATAATGAAAAAATGAAAGAACTCTCATAAAGAAATTCCAGGAAGAAGCCACAGCTACAGAACAGCTCAAAACAGGTTTAAGCAACATAAATGAACAAGAATTTAGAAAAATTGTCATAAAATTAATCACTGGACTTTGAAAAAGCATCAGAGAAGCTATTGATATACAGACTAGGGACCTTCAAAATAATTGCAATAAGTTAAAAAAAGGCTATTAATGAGGAGCATAATAAAATGGAGGCAACCACTGCACAGATTTAAAAGGCAGAGAGAATAGGTGAATTAGAAGACACAGTTATGGCAAAAGTGGTAGCCAAGAAAAATAGAGAGAAATTGATACAGGCATATGAAAGGAGAAGTTTAGACCTCAGTGATACAATCAAATGGAACAATATCTGTATAATAGGAATTCCGGAAGAAGACAAAAGGGAAAAAGGTCTTGAAGGGGTGTTTGATCAAATAATAACTGAGAACATCCCAAATTTGAGGAAAGAAATAGACATTGAAATCGAAGAGGCGCAAAGAACACCCCTAAGACATAACTTGAATCAACTTTTGGCACAATATATCATAGTGAAACTGGCAAAATATAAAGATAAACAGAGAATTGTGAACGCAGCTAGGGATAAAGGGCCCAAACATACAAAGGGAAACCTATCAGAGTAGTTACAGACCTATCTAATGAAACATGGGAGACCAGAAAGAAATGACAGAAAATCTTCAATGTGATGAACTGAAAAAATACACAGCCAAGAATCTTTTATCGAGCAAAACTGTCATTCAAAAGAGAAGAAAAGATACAGGTGTTCCCAAATAAACAAAAATCATCACTAAACTAGCCCTACAAGAAATCCTAAGAGGGACTCTTAAGAGGGAAATGTTGCAAGGAATACAAGGTATCAGAGACACCACTACAAACATGAACTCTACAAAAAACACAATGAATCCAAACCCACATTTTTCAATTATAAAACTGAATGTAAATGGAATAAATGCTCCAACCAAATAACACAAAGTAGCAGAATGGATAAAAAAAACAAAATCCATCTATTTGTTGTCTACCAGAGACTCATTTAGACATGAAGACATCTTTAGATTGAAAGTAAGAAGATGGAGAAATACCTATCATGCTACTGGAGGTCAAAAAAAAGCTGAAGTAGCCATACTTATATCAGACAAACGGGACCTTAAAGTAAAGGCAGTAACAAAAGATGAAGAAGGACGTTATATAATAACTACAGGGTCTTTCCATCAGGAAGAGCTAACAATTATAAACAACTATGTGACAAATTCAGGAGCACCCAAATACATAAAACAATTAATCACAAACAGAAACAATCTTATTGATAAGAATGTGCTAATTGCAGGGGACTTTAATACTCCACTGACAGCAATGGATAGATCAACCAGACAGAAAATCACTAAAGAAACAATGAACCTGAGCAACTCATTGGAACAGATGGAAATGATAGATATATACAGAACTCTGCATCCTGAAGCTAGGAAATTCACCTTCTTCTCGAGTGCACATTCCCCAAGATAAATAACATACTGGTGCATAAAGCAGCCCTCCATAAATATAAATGAATTGAGATTATACCATGAACACTTTCAAATCACAATACTATGAAACTTGAAATCAATCACTGGAAAAAGTCTGGAAAATCTCCAAAATTGTGGAGGTTACAGGACACCCTACTAAAGAATGATTGGGCTAATCAGGCAATTAGAGAAGAGATTTAAAAATATATGGAAACAAATGAAAACAAATATACAACAATGTAAAATCTCTGGGATGCAGCAAAGGCAGGCCTATGAGGAAACTATACTGCAATCCAGGCCTACTTCAACAAACTAGAAAAAGAGCACAAATTCAAAATTTAACAGAGCACCAAAAGGAGCAAGAAAATGAGCAGCAATAGAGCCCCAATCCCAACAGAAGAAGAGAAATAATAATGATCAACGCAGAAGTAAACAATAGAGAATTAAAAAAAAAAACAATTGAGCAGATCTAAGAAACAAAGAGTTGTTTTTTTTGGATAAAATAAACAAAATTGATAAACCTCTAGCCAGGCTCCTTAGAAAGAAAAGAGAGAGCACCCAGATAGACAAAACCATGAATGAAAATGGATCTATTACAAACTATCCTTAGAAATAAAAGCAATCATCAGGGAATATTATGAAAAACTATATGCCAACAAATTGGACAAACTAGAAGAAATGGACAAATTCCTAAACACACGTGCACTACCAAAATTCAAACTGAAAGAGATAGAAAATCTGAACTGACCCAAAACCAGTGAGGAAATTGAACCAGTCATCAAAAATCTCCCAATGTATGAGAGCTCCTGGCCAGATGGCTTCCCGAGGGAATTCTACGAGACATTTAAAGCAGAGCTCAGAGGCTAAAGTCTGGTATTGTGATGCCTCCTGTTTTGGTTTTCTTCTTCAATATAACTTTAGCTATTCGGGGTCTTTTGTGGTTCCATACGAATTTGAGGATAGTTTGTTCTAGCTTTGAGAAGAATGTTGGTGCAATTTTGATGGG
>NC_043709.1:113029381-113072059 GCF_006229205.1 Suricata suricatta
GTTTTGAGTGTCATTGCAACTACTGTATTGTAAATGATGGAAAATAATTGCATATGTTAAAAAATATGAAACTTTATAAAGTAAAAAAAAATAAAAATAAATAAAATTTTTAAATTAAAAAAAAAATAAAGCAGAGCTCATACCCATTCTTCTCAAACTATTCCAATAAATAGAAACAGAAGGAAAATTTCCGAACCCATTCTACAAAGCCAGCATCACTTTGATTATCAAACTGGACAGAGACGCAGCAAAAAAAGAGAACTACTGGTTAACATCCTTGATGAATACAGATGCAAAAATACTTAACAAGATACCAGCAAATCAAATTCAACAGTATATAAAAAGATTTTTCCATCATAATCAAGTGGGATTCATTCCTGGGTTATAGGGCAGGTTCAATATTCACAAATCCATCAATGTGATCCATCACTTTAACAAAAGAAAACATAAAAATCATATGATCCTGTCGATAGATGAAGAAAAGTCATTGAAAAAATACAGCATACTTTCTTAATAAAAACCCTCGAGAAAGTCGGGATAGAAAGAACTTAATTAAACATTATAAAAGCAACTTATGAAAAGCCCACAGCTAATATCACCCTCAATGGAGAAACACTGAGAGCTCTCCCCCTGAGATCAAGAACACGACAGAAATGTCCATTCTCACCACTGTTGTTTAACATAGTGCTGGAAGTCCTAGCATCAGCAATCAGAAAATAATAGGAAATAAAAGACATCATAATTGGCAGAGATGAAATCAAACTTTTACTTTTCACAGATAGCATGATCCTCTACATGGAAAACCTGACAGATTCCACGAGAAGCTTACTAGAACTGATCTATGAATTCTGCAAAGTTGTAGGGTACAAAATCAACATACAGAAATCAGTTGCATTCTTATACACCAATAATGAAGCAACAGAAAGAGAAATCAAGAAACTGACCCCATTCACAATTGCACAAAAAACCATAAAATACCTAGGAATAAACCTAATTATAGATGGAAAAGACCTGTACAATAAAAACTGTAGAAAACTTATGAAAGAAATTGAAGAAGATACAAAGAAATGGAAAAACATTCCATGTTCATGGATCGGAGAAACAAACATTGTTGAAATGTCATTATTACTGAAAGCAATCTACACATTCAGTGCGAATCTACTCAATATTGCACCATCATTCTTCACAAAACTAGAACAAACAATCTTAAAATTCGTATGGAACCACAAAAAAAAAAAAAAACAACGCTGAATACCCAAAGTAATATTGAAGAAGAAAACCAAAATGGGAGGCTTCACAATCCCAGACTTTAGCCTCTACTAGAAAGCTTTCATCATCAAGATAGTATGGTATTGGCACAAAACAGACACATAGACCAATGGAATAGAATAGAGAACCCAGAACTGGACCCACAAATGTACGCCAATTAATCTATGACAAAGCAGGAAAGAGTATCCAATGGAAAAAAAGATCTTCTTTAACAGGTGGTACTGGGAGAACTGGACAGCAACATGCAAAAGAATGAAACTAGGTCACTTTCTTATGCCATACACAATAAACTCCAAATGGCTGAAGGACCTCAATGCGAGATAGGAAACCATCAAAACCCTAGAGAAGAAAGTAGGGAACAACCTCTTTGACCTCAACCACAGCAATTTCCATCTTGACACATCCCAAAAGGAAGGGAATCAAGAGCAAAAACGAACCATTGGAACCTCATCAAGATAAAAAGCTTCTGTATGGCAAAGGAAACAATCAATAAATCTAAAAGGCAACCAATGGAATGGGAAATGAAAGTCACAAATGACATATTGGATAAAGGGTTAGTATCCAAAATCTATAAACAAAAAAAACACACCAAACTCCAAACCCAAAAAACAAATAATCTAGTGAAGAAATGAGCATAATACATGAGTAGACACTTCACCAAAGAGGACATCCAGATGGCCAACAGACACATGAAATGATACTCAGCATCACTTATCATCAGAGAAATACAAATCAAATCCACACTGAGATACCACCTCACACCAGTTGGAGTGGCTAAAATGAACAAATCAGGAGACTATAGATGACATTCTACTACACTGTTGGTGGCAATGTAAGCTGGTGCAACTATTCTGGAAAACAGTATGGATGTTCCTCAAAAAATTATCAATAGAACTCCCCTATGACCCAGAAATAGCACTGTTGGGAATTTACCCAAGGGATACAGAAGTGCTGACGCATTGGGGCACATGAAACCCAATGTTCATAGCAGCACTGTCAACAATAGCCAAATCATGGAAAGAGCCTAAATGTCCATCACTTGATGAATGGATCAGGAAGATGTGGTTTATATATACAGTGGACTACTACATGGCAATGAAAAAGAATGAAATCTGACCATTTGTAGTAATGTGGCTGGACCACGAGGGTGTTATGCTAAGTGAAATAAGTCAGGCAAAGAGGGACAGACACCATATGTTTTCACTCATATGTGGAACAGGAGAAACGTATCAGAGGACCATGGGGGAGGGGAGGGGGGACAGTTGGCAGGGAGAGTGTGGGAGGCAAATCATGAGAGACTCTTGAATATCGAGACCTGAGGGCTGATGGGGGTGAGGGAGAGGATAAGGGGATGATGGGCATGAAGGATTGCACTTGTTGGGATGAGCACTGGGTGTTATATAGAAACCAACCTGACAACAAACTATAACAGAAAACATATTTGATTGTGTTTAAAATATTTGAGTACTGAATGAATGGAAATTGTTAAGTTTTAAAAACTAGGATTTCACATAACATATAAATTTTACCCTGCCATACAATAGTACCTTTATCAAAGTATCTTAACTTCCTAGGGGATAAATTCAAATGTGACCATAGTAGAGCTTTTCTTAATAACCACAACAACATTGAAATGAAAGAATATTCTTGACAATGATATCCATATTATTCCATCTTTCAGTGGATGAAGCTTGCACATGTAATCAGATTGGCCCTTGGTTAAGCAATGTTCTCAAATGGACTTTGAGATTGCCCATGTAAGGCATATTCCAATATGCAATAGCAGTTCCATTTGGACATGGAGAATATATATATATATTTTTCCCCCCACCCAGGAGCCTACCTATATAATTTTTAAGGAAAACAGTATTTAAAGCACTGTTCTTACCTACACATGCCATTTGGGAATACAAAAGCAGATGTTGAACTTGTATTGTTTCAAAACTGTAAATCTCAACAGCAAGAAAGAGTTCAAGCCCAGTCCTCAAAAGAAGTGGGGCTGTGAATACCCATCATTCGTTTTCCAGATGTTTTCCCTTCTCTGCCGTTATCACCTTCATCCAGCCAAATCATATTTCTCTTCACTTTTTTTTGGTTTGATATAACTTGAAAACTGTCTCCCTAAATTTAGCCTTTTGTAAATTCTTTTCAAACTGTTACTTTCTTATAACAAAGTATAGTATAAAATTATACAAAGTCTACTGCATTGGTCAGAATTTGATCAGAGGGGAGTACAGCTAATTTCCCTTCTCCTTTCACCAAAGAGAAATTTCACAAAATCCTGGGTCTTTCAGTTTTCTGGATTTAAACAGGAGCATGGATTTAAGCTCATTGTAAAATGCATTTTTAGAGGTTCCTAATATTAAAAGGGAGATTTCTGTGGTGGAATCAGGAGAAATCAAGTTAGACCTTTTGTAGCAGTTATATCCTAGTCTTTTCCCTCTTCTTTTTCTTCATTTCTCTTTTAAATTCTTCCTTTCTCATAAACTTCCTTGGACTCCATAAAGCTATCAATTTCATATGATTTTAAGGTGTGATTAGAGGTGAGTTAATCTTATGGAATTCTGTAATCTTCAAGAAGACTTTATTAATTCAAATAAATACTGATCTTCTAGAAAGAGTTGTTTTGAATAAATGGACTTTCTGATGCTTGCATTCATCACTCCATCTCATTCCCCACTGTGAGGAAGATATACTTATATTGACATTATTCAGTATTAGGAAGGAATATAACTCAATCAGTATTCCTACTTAAAGGTTAATATAAAACTAGTAAAACAGAAAGGCAGTCGCATTATGTTAAGGAGTTCTGTGGGCGTGGATTGACACAATTTTCCAAATAACAGTGGATATTTAGTAATATTGACATTGCTGACACTACAGTGTACTAATCCCAATGTGACTACTGCATGTGCTACTACTACTAACACTG
Organism: Suricata suricatta; assembly: GCF_006229205.1. Lineage (NCBI taxonomy): Eukaryota > Metazoa > Chordata > Mammalia > Carnivora > Herpestidae > Suricata > Suricata suricatta. The sequence continues at coordinate 113,033,583 of NC_043709.1, forward strand.
ATACTATCATCACCGCTAATGATAGCTTAATATTGTACAACTTTTTATAATTTATTTTTTAAAGGCCAACTTTTAAATTTAACATCAAGTTGTTCTTAAGTGACATAGAATCAAAATCAAAGAGGGAGTGCTGGCATTTCATAAATTCAAATGTGCCTTTAATTTTCTAGGAGTAAGAGGAAAAAATTCTTATGTTACAAACCTTTGATGGAATATTATCTCAACTATGAATATTGGGTCTTTATTTGGGTTATGCTATGCAAATAGCAAGAGCTTTGAGCATCTGACACACATTTTAAACAAATTCTGCAATTAGCTACATTGAGTTGTCTTGCTTATTAAATATTCTAAGTGAAAATCCAGCTTAGAACTAATGTAATTAAACCAATACAGTCTAATACCTATAACTTCCTACCATAGACAGCTTTTTTTTATCTCTCTGGGGCCAAACTTCTAAAAACTATGATTTCTCATCAATCAATTTAGCCAAAATTAACATACTCCTGTCATTAATCAGTGTCAAAGGTCTTTTTGAGCCTTTATATGCAACCCTTTCAAACAGAATCTTGGCATATATTATTACTGCTGTTCTTCCCTCCTTCCTCTTAAACTGATTCATCTTATTCTACCTCAGCTTTATTCTCTACACCCTGTTCTTGCAATGTAATGGCCTCAATCTTTTGTGTTCCTCCCTAGATCTTCTTTATGAAGATTCAGTTTTATGCCTTCAACTATGCCTTCTGTGATTATGATGAGAAATTTCTCTACATTTTTATTCTTGAACATTTATGTAAATTTTCCTCCAATATTTTCGGCTTAAACAACACCACCATTATTTGCTGAACATATGCTGTGGGGTTACAGAGGAAACATAAAACATATCCCTAGTCTTCCAGGAGCTTACACCTGAGTAGGAAGTTGTAAAGACCAGATGTATGATATACTTAAAAAGCAACTTTCCGATAAAAAGAAGCTTGTATAAAAAATAAACTTGTCATCTCTCTACATCTACTAACATCTCCATTCCCCATGTGGTTTACTAAACTGACTTGGGAATTTTCTCTTGACTATCTCCTCTTTGAACTATCATAGACAATCAGGGTGTGATGTTCCACTGATATTTCTTACGAAACATGACTGGATTCAACATTTTAGCACTACCTCAGCTGCTAAAGATTCTTAACATAGCTTTCCAATGAATCTCTCAAGTTTCTTATCATTCTATTCCAAACCAGTTTGTTCACTGATGTTAAGTTAATCTTAAAGGCTTCTTAAGTGCCAGAAGTTCCTCCCTTACAACAGCATTGTTTTGCTGTATTACCTCATTTTACAAAAATCTATTTATTCATTACCATCTTACCACTTAGGTTTTATCCAAATTCTATACTTTTCAAGTCCATGATAAAAATTTAGCTTCTCCAGGAACATTTACCAGGTGAACTGCAGAATTCAAAGGTCTTTTTCTCATCTTGAATGATGATTTATTTATATTGATCTATTTGTTCTCTAGTATGTCAACCTCCATTATAAGTTCTTTGAAGCTACACACCATTTGTTTGTTGCTTATAAAATAGGCATATTCATCAATTACCATATTTTTCACTCCTCCCTATTGAATAATTTTAATTTTAAAATTGATAATAATATTTAAATATTTAGTATTATGTGATTTCTTTGCTATATTACTTTGTAAATAATTTTTAAATATAAACCCCCTAACTAATCATTTACGATAATTTACTAATTTATTATAAGGTCTTACTCACCTTGCCAACTTGACCTACTTGACTCTGATGTGGGATGCTATAAAACGCATCCCATAAAATGGGTCAATTTTTTCAGGCCGCAAAACATTTTCAACAGTAAAGAAGCTCAGTTTAGATTGATGATAAGATTCATTTGTGAAAATCATCATTCCCATTCACATTAATTATGAAAACAGAAAACATACATCTGCTAAAATTGGCATTCTCATCTTAACTGACTTGTGCAGATGGAGTGATAAACTACAACTTGCCATCAATTTGTGGCCTAGGTTGAAGTCACATGGTCTTTCTACTGCTATAGTCTCCAGCACATGCATCTCACAGAATGCCATCTGTGTATCAGTGGAAGTCTCTTAGAATAAGAACATAATATTAAATAGAAGCTTGCCACTTCTCAAAATGTGATAGCATAAAACACATTGAAAATTGATGAATGGGTTATGTTGGATCATACTAATTTTTGGCTTATGAATTCCATTTTTTCCTTAAATGAGTCAGTTAAGACAGGAAGGTTATTTTTTCATCAGATACATGGTACAAAGAAAACAACTGCGCCATCACAAATAACATTGTTAATAAATTAATTCATGATCATGCTTTTATATCTAAATACAAATATAGAAAAATAAAGTATAAATGTAGTTCTCTATATAAATACAGAGTTTCTCCTTATTGTATTTTTCTTTTGCAAACTATGTTTTTCTTTGTTAATGTGAAAACAAATCGTGAGTATACTCAGTTTGGAGAATAAGAACTTTAACAGTTAAGGCTAAAAAGCTGTGGGTTGAAAGTCATTTGGTTTCTCTTCTCAATTGAGGCAATTTACAAATACATGTCAAAGCAGGCCTTCATTCTTAATTTTGTAGTAAATGAGTTACTCTGAAATCTTTCTAGTAAACTACTGAGAAGGAATGTCCTTGTTGCAAAGACAGTTGATTTGATTCTTCAAGATGGGAAGACATTATAAAAAATGAGAAAATAGAGATAATTGTGACAACTTGGGGTCTTGGTTCAGTGACTATTGGAATTATAATAAAACTTTAACCCTTATCAATAGGTATATTTTAATTTTATTTTGTTTTTTTTTACATTTATTTATTTTTGAGAGACAGAGAGAGACAGAGCATAAATAGGGGATGGGAAGAGAGAGAAAGAGACATAGTATCTGAAGCAGGCTGTTAGCTAGCTGTCAGCACAGAGCCCGATGCAGGGCTCAGACCCAGGAACCCTGATGTTATGACCTGAGCCAAAGTCAGACGTTCAACTGACTGAGCCACACAGGCGCCCCCAATAAATATATTTTTAAAGGCCTCCAGTGGGAAACTAGAATACAGGCTCTGGAAGCAGGCTGCCTAGCATAAATCTCAGCTCCACTACTTTCAACGTCTGTGGCCATGAGCAATCTATTTAATTTCTTTGTGAATCAGTTTCTTCCTCTGCAAAATGGGGATAATAATCATATCTTCTACATGGGCTTGTTAAGGAAATTCAGTAAATGAATTTGTATAAACCATGGTAAAAAGTTCCTGGAAAAGAGTGAACATCCACATGTTTTCTATTATGGATATTACTGGTTGCAGAACTTTGAGAATATTACAGACACTCATCATGGTTATAGGGCAGTCATTCAATTTTAACCTCCATAAATCTATGCTCTCAGGGAGAAATCCACCAACAGATTTGAATATAGAAACTTATATTCTCATAATCAAATCTGTTCATTGTAATACCAAGCAAAGGAGGTAATCAAAACAAACAGTTGACATGGATTGAGAAAACCATTTGTCATGGTCTTTTCTTGGCTATTGGTTTTCATCTGGCCTTCCTAGAGGAGCTGGAAAAGCCTTGTGTTTCCTGCTCAGCAGGGTCATAAATTTTCATAACTAAAATCAAATGATATATGCACCATTGGCAAAGTTTTCTGAATGTCTATTATGTTTGCTTAAAATTAAATAAATATTTAATATTTGATCAATATTCTTTTAAAAATAGTTTTAACCTAATTTTATTATAGTAGGTGTACTTAACATAAGATCTATCCTCTTAATAAATTTTAAGTATATAATACATTTTTGTTCACTCTAGGTTCAATTCGTACAACAGATCTCTAAAGTTTATTCATCTTACTAAAATGAAACTTTAATAACTTTAATAATAACTCACCATTTCCCTCTGTTCTCATCACCTGGTAACTACTCCAATCTTTGATTTTATGAATTTGACCATTGTAGATGCAACATATAAGTAGAATCATGCAGTACTTATTTTTCTGTGTCTAGCGTATTTTAGTTGATTAGTTGATTTCTCTAGGTCCAACCATGCTTTTGCCTATTGTAGAATTTTCTTTTTTAAATTTGGATAGTGTTCTCTTGATATATGCCACGTTTTCTTTTACCATTTATTTGACAATGGATTTTTATGGTGTTTCTATATCTTAGCTTTTGTAAATAGTGTTGCAGTGAATATGGGAGTGCAATATCTGTTGGAGATCTGATTTCAATTCTTTTGGATATACCCGGAAGTGGGATTTTCAGATCATATGGCATTTCTATTTGTTTGGGGTTTTTTTTAGGAATCCCGACAGTTTTCGAGAGCAGCTGTACCATACTGCATTCCCACAACAGTACACAGAGTTCCATTTTCTTCATGTACTTGCCAATACATGGTGCCTTTAGTGTTTGGATAGTAACCATTCTGACAAGGGTGAGATAATATTTCACGTGGTTTTGGTTTGCTTTCCCTGATGATTAGTGTCTAGAATACACACACACACACACACACACACATATATATATATATATTCTCGTATCCACCTGTTGGTCATTTGAATATCTTCTTTGAAGAGATGCCTACTCAAATACATTTCTCATTTTTAAATAATTATTAGTTTTCTCTTATTACTGAGTTGTATGAGTTTCTTACATACATTTTATATTATTTTTTATCATATGATTTACATGTTTATTTTTTAATAGTTTATTGTCAAATTGGTTTCCATATAACACCCAGTGCTCTTCCCCACAAGTGTCCTCCTCCATTACCACCACCTCTCATTCACCCTCCCCCTCCCCTTTATCCCTTTGGTTCGTTTTCAATATTCAAAAGTCTCTCATATTTTATGTCCCTCTCTCACCCTAACTCTCTTTCCCCTTCCCCTTCCTATTGTCCTCTGTTAGGTTTCTCCTGTTAGACCTATGAGTGAAAACATATGGTATCTGTCCTACTCCACTTGATTTATTTTGCTTAGCATAACACCCTCGAGGTCATTCCACTTTGCTACAAATGGCCATATTTCATTCTTTCTCATTGCCATGTAATACTCCATTGTGTATGTATACCACATCTTCTTGATCATTCATCAGGTAATGGACATTTAGGCTCTTTCCTTGATTTGGCTATTGTAGAAAATGCTGCTATGAACATTGGGGTAGAAGTGCTCCTATGCATCAGCACTTCTGTATCCCTTGGGTAATTCCCCAGCAGTGCTATTGCTGGGTCATAGGGGAGTTCTACTGATAGTTTTTTGAAGAACCTCCACACTATTTTCCAGATCAGCTGTACCAATTTACATTTCCACCAACAGTGTAGGAGGGTGCCCATTTCTCCACATCCTCGCCAGCATCTATACTTTCTTAATTTGTTCATTTTAGCCACTCTAACTGGCGTGAGGTGATATCTCTGTGTGGTTTTGATTTATATTTCCCGGATGATGAGTGATGCTGAGCATCATTTCATGTGCCTGTTGGCCATCTGGATGTCCTCTTTGGAGAAGTGTCTGTTCATGTCTTCTGCCCATTTCTTCACTGGATTATTCGTTTTTCGAGTATGAAGTTTTGTGAGTCACTTGTAGATTTTGGATACTAGCCCTTTATCTGTTATGTCATTTTCAACTATCTTTTCCCATTCCATTGGTTGCCTATTAGTTTTCATGATTGTTTCCTTTGCAGTGCAGAAGCTTTTTATCTTAAAGAGGTCCCAATAGTTTATTTTTGTTTTCATTTCCCTTGCCTTTGGGGATGTGTCAAGTAGGAAATTACTGCGGTTGAGGTCAAGGAGGCTGTTTCCTGCTTTCTCCTCTAGGGTTTTGATGGTTTCCTGTCTCACATTCAGGTCCTTTATCCATTTTGAGTTTATTTTTGTGAATGGTATAAGAAAGTGGTCTAGTTTCATTCTTCTGCATGTTGCTGTCCAGTTCTCCCAGCACCATCTGCTAAAGATGCTGTCTTTTTTTCCATTGGATACTTTTTCTTGCTTTGTCAAAGATTAATTGGCCATACACTTATGGGTCCAGTTCTGAGCTCTCTATTCTATTCCATTGGTCTGTGTGTCTCTTTGTGTGCTAATACCATACTATCTTGATGATGACAGCTTTGTAGTAAAGGCTAAAATCTGGGATTGTGCTGCCTTCCGTTTTTGTTTTCTTTGGCTATTTGGGGATTTTTATGGTTCCATACTAATTTTAGGATAGCTTGTTCTAGCTTTGAGAATAACGCTGGTGCAATTTTGATGGAGATTGCATTGAATGTGTAAATTGCTTTGGGTAGTAATGACATTTTCATAATGTTTAGTCTTCCGATCCATGAGCATGGAATGCTTTTCCAATTCTTTGTGTCTTCTGTGATTTCTTTCATAAGTTTTCTATAGTTTTCATCGTATAGGTCTTTTACATCTTTGGTTAGGTTTATTCCGAGGTATTTTGTGTGGGTTTTTTTGTTTGCAATTGTGAATTGGATCAGTTTCTTGATTTCTCTTTCCATTGCTTCATTATTGGTGTATAGAAATGCAACCGATTTCTGTTCATTGATTTTGTACCCTGCAACTTTGCTGAATTCATTGATCAGTTCTAGAAGGCTTCTGGTGGAGTTGATTGGGTTTTCCATGTAGTGTGTGTATCATGTCATCTATGAAAAGTGAAAGTTTGACTTCTTCTTTGCCAATTCTGATGCCTTTTATTTCCTTTTGTTGTCTGATTGCTGATGCTAGGACTTCCAGCACTATGTTAAACAACAGTGGTGATAGTGGACACCCCTGTCCTGTTTCTGTTCTCAGAGGTAAAGCTCTCAGTTTTTCCTCATTGAGGATGATATTAGCTGTGGGCTTTTCATAAGTTGCTTTTACAATGTTTAAGTAAGTTCTTTCTATTCTGACTTTCTCAAGGGTTTTTATTAAGAAAGGGTGCTGTATTTTGTCAAATGATTTTTCTGCATCTATTAACGGGATCATGTGGTTTTTATCTTTTTCTTTTGTTAATGTGATGTATCACATTGATGGATTTTTAAATATTGAACCAGCCCTGTACCCCAGGAATGAATCCCACTTGATCATGATGGATAATTTTTTATATGCTGTTGGATTCGATTTGCTAGTATCTTGTTGAGTATTTTTGCATCTGTATTCATTAAGGATATTGGTCTGTAGTTCTCTTTTTTGGCTGGGTCTCTGTCTGGTTTGGGTATCAAGATGATGCTGGCTTCGTAGAATGAGTTTGGAAGCTTTCCTTCTATTTCTATTTTTTGGAATAGTTTGAGAAGAATGGGTATGAGCTCTGCTTTAAATGTCTGGTAAAATTCCCCTGGGAAGCCATCTGGCCCTGGGCTCTTATTCGTTGGGAAATTTTTGATAACAGATTCGATTTCTTCACTGGTTATTGGTCTATCTCCTCTAGTTTGAATTTTGGTAGTGCATGTGTGTTTAGGAATTTGTCAATTTCTTCTAGATTGTCCAGTTTGTTGGCATATAGTTTTTCAAAGTAATCTCTAATGATTGCTTCTATTTCTAAGGGATAGGTTGTAATAGATCCATTTCCATTCATGATTTTGTTTATTTGGTTGCTCTCTCTTTTTTTTTCTAAGGAGCCTGGCTAGAGGTTTATCAATTTTCTTTATTTTTTCAAAACACCAATTCTTGGTTTCTTAGACCTGCTCAACTATTCTTTGGATTCTATATTGTTTATTTCTGCCCTGATTTTTATTATCTCTCTTCTTCTGCTGGGTTTGGGGTGCTCTTGCTGCTCCCCTTCTAGTTCCATTAGGTGCTCTGTTAGATTTTGAATTTGAGCTTTGTTAGTTTGTTGAAATAGGCCTGGATTGCAGTATACTTTTTTTTTAGGACTGCCTTTGCTGTGTCCCAGAGAGTTTGGATTGTTGTATTTTCATTTTAATTTGTTTTCATATATTTTTTAATTTTTTTTCTAATTGCCTGATTAACCCAATCATTCTTTAGTAGGGTGTTCTTTAACCTCCATGCTTTTGGAGGTTTTCCAGATTTTTCCTGTGGTTAATTTCAAGTTTTATAGCATTGTGATCTGAAAGTGTGCATGGTATAATCTCAACCCGTTCATGTTTATGGAGGGCTGCTTTTGCACCAGTATGCGATTTATCTTGGGGAATGTGTCATAGGCACTCAAGAAGAAGGTGAATTTCCTTTTGTTTTAATGTTTTTATTTATGTTTGAGAGACAGAGAGAGATAGTGTGAGTAGGGGAGGGTCAGAGAGAGAGGGAGATACAGAATCTGAAGCAGGCTCCAGGCTATGAGCTAGCTGTCAACACAGAGCCCCACACAGGGCTCAAACCCATGAACTGTGAGATCGTGACCTGAACCAAAGCTGGAGGCTTAACCAACTGAGTCACCCAGGTGCCCCTGAATGTGAATTTCCTAACTTCAGGATGCGGAATTCTATATGTATCTATCAATTCCATCTGTTCCAGTGTGTCGTTCAGGTCAATTGTTTCTTTGGCGATTTTCTATCTGGTTGATCTATTCATTGCTGTCAGTGGAGTATTAAAGTCTCCTGCAATTAGCACATTCTTATCAATAAGATTGTTTATCTTTGTGACTAATTCTTTTATGTATTTTGATGCTCCTGAATTAGGCACAAAGATGTTTATAATTGTTAGCTCTTCCTGATGGAGAGACCCTGTAATTATTATATAATGTCCTTCTTCATCTCTTGTTACTGCCTTTACTTTAAGGTCCCATATGCCTGATATAAGTATGGCTACTCTGGCTTTCTTTTGGCTTCCAGTCGCATGACAGATATTTCTATATCCCTTTACTTTCAATCTGAAGATGTCTTCAGGTCTAAAATGAGTCTCTTGTAGAAAGCAAATAGATGCATTTTTTTTAATCCATTCTGCTACTCTGTGTCGTTTGGTTGGAGCATCCAGTCCATTTACATTAAGTGTTATTATTGAAAAATGTGGGTTTAAATACATTGTGTTCTCTGTAGAATTCATGTTTGTAGTGGTGTCTCTGGTACCTTGCATTCCTTGCAACATTTCCCTCATAGAGTCCCTCTTAGGATTTCTTGTAGGGCTGGTTTGGTGGTCATGAATTCTCTCAATTTTTGTTTATTTGGGAACACCTTTATCCCTCCTTCTATTTTAAATGACTGGCTTGCTTGATAAAGAATTCTTAACTGCTTATTTTTCTGTTCATCATATTGAAGACTTCCTGCCGTTCTTTCCTGACCCGACAGGTTTCATTAGATAGGTCTGTAACCACTCTCATAGGTTTCCATTTGTATATTAGGGCCCTTTTATCCCTAGCTGCTTTCATAACTCTCTCTTTATCATCATATTTTGCCAATTTCACTATGATATGTCTCACCAAAGGTCAATTCAAGTTACATCTTAAGGGGGTTCTTTGTGCCTCTTGAATTTGAATGTCTATTTCTTTCCTTAGATTCGGGAAATTCTCAGTTATAATTTGGTCTAGTTCCCATTCAGGACCTCTCTCTTTCTTCCTCTTAAGGATTTCCTATGATATGGATGTTGTTCCGTTTGATTGTATCACTCAGGTCTCGAATTCTCTTTTCCTGTTCTTGGATCAATTTCTCTCTTTTTTCTCAGTTTCCTCTTTTGCTATAACTGTGTCTTCTAATTCACCTATTCTTCTTTCTGTCTCTTCAATCAGTTAGGTGGCTGCCTCCATTTTATTATTCATCTCATTTATAGCCTTTTTTTTTTAACTCGTAAGAGCTATTTTGAAAGTCCCTAGTCATTGTATCAGTAGCTTCTCTGATGCTTTTTTCAAGCCCAGAGATTAATTTTTTGACAATTGTTCTAAATTCTTGTTCAGTTATGTTGCTAAGATCTTTTTTGAGCAGTTCTGTGGCTTTGACTTCTTCCTGGAGTTTCTTTAGGGGAGAGTTCTTTCATTTTGTCATTTTGGCTAGTTTTCTGTTGTGCACCTGTTAGTATTGCTCTGTTAAAGGAGGTTTATTGACTGTCGAGGGCCTGTCATTTCAGAAAATGTTCTTTTAATGGTGTCTCTCAGTTTCTCTTGTTGTGCCTTTGATTATTTTATTTCACTACTCAGTGATATGTGGGACTCTCCATCATGCATACTTTGGCTTGTTTCTTGATGTAACCCTGAAAAGGAAATCAGACAGACAAACACATAGGGAACAAAAACATGCAAATGCACAGACAAATCAAACAAACAAACAAATTAAAAGGGGGAAGGGAAGAAAAGAAAAGGAAAGGAGGGGAAAGAGAAAAGAAAAGAAGAGAACAAAGAAATAAAGGGGGGGGGGCAGAGAATACAAAGGACAATGGACAGTTTAAGATTGTATCACCAGTAGAGGAGAGAGATAAGGATGAGATAAGGGAGAATATATCTGGATGGCAAGAGAAAAAAAAAGGATGAGAGAGAGAAAAAATGAAAATAAAGAGTAAGAATAGAAAAAAATAAATAAAAAGAGTAAAATAAGCAAGTATAGTTAAAATTAAATACAAAAAAGCAGCAGCTCCCCCTTGTGGATAGGTGTGGTTTGGTATAAGTAGGTCTCTGGGACAGTGAGGAGAATGGCTGCGGACCAAGCTCTGCTGGAACTAAGCACTGCAAGCCACTCTTAATAGTCCTATCTCCTTGTGCTGCGGGAGAGCCAAGCTGTATTTTCCAGGCCTGCCTCGCTTAAAAATCCTAGTCCATGCCCTTTAATGCTACCACAGATGAGATGTACTGTCTTTGGTGGTCGGCTTCTTAGCTGGAATCTTAGAGGGGGAGGGAGCAGTTTCTCTTGGCGCCTCCAGGATTGGTGCCACTGCTTCCGGAGACGAGGTGTACCCCCTGCAGCCTTGGTGTGCTCTCCCAGCCCCCGTTGTCACCAACTCCCTGTGGGGATCGCGTGGGGGGGGCTGCTTTTCCTGGTGCCACTCGGAGTTGTGCTGCCCAGCAGTTATATATGGAGTGAGAGTTTTTCTCTCTGTCCTGGGTTAAAAGTTCTTTATCTCTTCTCTAGAGACAGTACTATGAGCACGTTCAGTTTCTCTTTCTCTTCCCTTTGTCTCTCTGGGGCTCTACCCACTTTCCCTATGTTGGGCTGGAGCTTCCACCTCCCCTGCATCTCTAGGGCTGGCCTGCTTTCCAATATCCCCAGTTCGCACTCACTCACTCAGGCATCTTTGAGGTTGTCTTCTTTCTGGAGTCTGTATTTTCTCCTCCCACTCTTGCAGATAAGAGTAATGTCCTTCTCAGTTTGATAGATGGGGTAGACGAAGTTTACAGAGCTCCCTTCTTCTCTGCCATCTTGAATCCTCTCTTATCTAATATATATTTTAGATATTAATCTCTTATCAGATATATGGTTTGCAAATATTTTCTCCTATTTTAGTTTGATGTAGTTTCACTTTTTTTTTATGCTGCTTACTTTTACTGTTATAGCCATGAAAATTATTGTTAAGACCAATGTCAAAAAGCCTTTCCCCTCTCTTCTCTTATAAAAATTTTAAATTCTTGGTCTTACATTTAATTATCTAATCATTTTGAGTTGATTTTTATGTGTAATTTAGAATAAAGATCGAATTTCATCTTTCATAATTGAATATCCAGTTTTCCCAACACAGTTTGTTGAAGAGACTGTTTTTTTAACATTGTATATTTTTGTCACCGTTTTCAAAGATCAATTGATCACATATACATGGATTTATTTCTGGGCTCCTTATTTGGTTTCATTAGTTTATATGTCTATATTTATGCTAGTACCATCCTGTATTGATTATTGTAGCTTTATAATATACTTTGAAATAAGAGAGTATAATATCTCCAGCTATTGCAGTATTAATTTAGGCTATTCATGGTCTTTGTGGTTCTATTTGAATTGTAGAATTATTTTCTTTATTTTTGTAAAAAAATCTTTAAGATTTTGATAGAGATTACATTGGATGTTTAGATAGCTTTGGGAAGTGTAGATATTTTAACAGTAGTAAGTCTTCTATTCCTTAGATACAGGATGTCTTTCCATTTGCTTGTGTCTTGTTTACTTTCTTTCATCAGTGATTTGTAGTTTTTAGTTTATAAATCTTTCACCTCCTTAGTTAAATTTATTCTGAGATATTTTATTCTTTTCATGTTATTGTAAATAGGATTTTCTAATTTGCTTTGTACATACTTCGTTGTTAGTGTACAGACATGCAAATAGTTTCTGTATATTGATTATGTGTCCTGAAACTTCATGGTAAATGTAAATTCATTTATTAGTTCTAGCAGTTTTTTGTTTATTTGTTTTTGTTTAAACTTATGGAATTTTAGGGCTTTTTATATATAAGACCATGCAGTACGGAAACAGAGTTAACTTTCTTCATTCATTCCGACTTGGGTGACTTTTATTACATTTTCTTTTCTAAATTCTCTGGCTAGAACTTTTAGAACAACGTTGACCAGAAGTGCGAAGACAGGGCATCCTTAGTTTGTTCCTCATTTTAGAAGAGACATTAGCAGTTATTTTGCCATTGAGTATGATGTCAGATGTTTATATATAACCTTTATTATGGAGAGGTATTTTCCTTCAATTCCTAGTTTGTTCAGAGAGTATATTATGAAAGGAAAATGAATTCTGTCAAATTACTTGTTTCATGTATTTAGATAATCATATGATTTTTATTTTTATTCTTTATTGATATGGTATATCACATTAAATGATTTTTATATATTGAATCATGCTTGAAACCCAGGGATAAATCACATTTGGTCATGGTAACTGATCCTTTTAATCTAATGTGTTATTGAATTCAATTTGCCGATACTTTGTTACAAATGTTTGCATTTATGTTCATCAAGAATATGGCATGTTATTTTCTCTTCTTGTGATATTTTTGTCTGGCTTTGATATCAGGGTAATGTTGACCTCATAAAATATGTTTGTAAGTGTGTGTGTGTTTTTAAGAAAGTTAAGGGGGGGAGGAGATAAGATGACGATATTGTAGGAGGACCCTAGGCTCATCTCATCCCTTGCACACCACTAGATAACTATCAAATCATTGTGAATACCCAAGAAATCACCCTGAGTACTGACAAAACAAATGCCACAAGTAAAGGAAAAGAAGAAGACATATTGAAGAAGGTAAGAAGTGTGGAGACATGGTTTGGGGGAGAAATGGATTATTGGTGCTGCTGAGGGGAGGGAGCCATAGTCAAAGAGAGAGAGAGAGAGGAGCATGCAAAAGAGAAAAAAATGCACAAAGAGAACACTTCCTGAAAGCCTTTGGCTGGGAAAATGAAAAGGAATGAGTTTTGTGAGTTTTTGCAACCAGCAGGGCTTAAAGACTGTAGTATTAAAGATTGGAGGGCTGAGGTGGGACAGAGCTCCAATGGTGTTTTCCTACTCCCTGGAGAGAAGGCAGGCAAACAACCCAGGGACAGTGTGAAAACAGTGATTTGAGAAACATCTGGGGCACAAAGGGGAGAGATCATTTACTTTACACGGAGAGCATCACTGAGAGATAACATTCATTGAGATGTCTCTCTGGGGACTAAGAGTCAACAGGCATCATTTCTTTCTCCCATTCCTCAGCATGAATACAAAATCCGCTCCAAAGGGCAGCTTGGCCCTGATACTGGCTGCCTAACCTACTTTTTCAAGTCACAGGGCCCTGCAGTCTGTGCAACTGTCCTTCACTGTCACACTCCCCTAAGTCTCATTGTTGTGAGACCCCTTCCCACAAGACTAGCACAGGCCCCGGACCACTACCTGTTCCTAAATCCTGGAGTTTTAAAAGTCAGAAGACTTGGCTGTAATAGAGTCCAAAGGACAGTTTTATTCTCCTGTAGAGAATCCAGGCAAAACATAAAACAAAGCAAAACAAACAAAACAAAACAAAATAAAACCACTATTCTGGGGCACCTGGGTGACTCAGTCGGTTAAGCTGCCAACTTCAGCTCAGGTCATAATCTCCCGGTTCTTGGTTTCTTGGGTTTGAGCCCCATGTCAGGTTCTGTGCTGACAGCTCAGAGCCTGAAGCCTGTTTCAGATTCTGTGTCTCCCTCTCTCTCTGCCCCTGCCTTACTCATGCTCTGTCTCTATCTGTCTCAAAAATAAATAAACTATAAAATTTTTTAATTAAAAAAAATTAAAAAATAAACCTCACTATTCTTAGTTTTGTTGACTTTTTTCTATTCTTTTTTTTTTCTTTTTTCCATTTTTTTTTTATTTTTGCTCTAATATTTACTTTCTTCCTTTTGCTAAATTTTGGCTTACTTTGTTCATTTTTGTTCTTTCTTTTTGCTTTATGAGGTATAAAGTTATGTTGTTTAGTTTATTTAAAATTTAAAAAATTTAATGTTTATTAATTTTTTGAGAGACAGAGATAGAGCACAAGCCGGGGAAGGGCAGAGAGAGAGGAAAATACAGAATTCCAAGCAGAATCCAGGCTCTGAGCTGTCAGCACAGAGCTCAACCCGGGGCTCAAATTCACAGAATGTGAGATCATGACGTGAGCTAAAGTCAACTGACTGAGCCACCCAGGCACCCTATTTTATTTTTTAAAATGAGTTTCTCACTATAAATTTTCTTGTTAGTAACACTTTAGCTGAATTATATAAAAATTGATATGTTGTGTTTTCAATTTCATTTGTCTCAAGATATTTTTAAATTTATTTTATATTTCCTCTTTGATCCAACTGTTCATGAGTATGTTTTTGATTTCCCCATTTTTGTGAAGTTTCTGGTTTTCTCCTCCTATTGGTTTCCAGTTTCATTCTATTATTTCCCTTTCTGGGGGAAGCTAAGAGCTGGAATTTTTTCTATTCAATCTGTGATGAAGAGAAGAGGAGCTATGGTATTTATAAGCTCAAATTGCTGTCTGCCTTCTATTCCAGGCAGCTAGACTATGGTGGACCCCTCTATGCTCCAGGATTATCAGGACAAGGTCAGCTCTCTGATGAGGCCTTTTGGAAAAATTGCCTGACCAGATGTGTAAATCTGCTAAAACCTAGGAACTACGATGTTTCTATCTGTATGGCATTGTGCTAGGCTCCAGGACTTCTATAAGAAAGGGCATTCAAATTCTCTTTGACAGTTTATGTGAGTAATTAGATGGTCACATAGAGTGCAGGAGTCTTTCATTTGGTTTCTGGATTTCTCATAAAGAAATTTGTCCATGAGTTTTTGCCTAATTGATATATTCATTGAAGAAGGGATGATCCAGGTCTTAGTACTTTGCCATTTTGCTGATGTCACTCCCAATACCCATTTTAAAATGTTAAAATATTGTTTGGTGCCTGGGTGATTCGGTTGGTTGAGCAACTGACTTCAGCTCAGGTCATGATCTTGTTGTCCATGACTTCAAGCCCCTGTGCCAGACTCTGTGCTGACTCTTCAGATTCTATGTCTTCTTCTCTCTCTGCTCTTCCCCTGCTCAAGATCTGTCTCTCTTTTTCTGTCACTGAAAAATAAACATTTTAAAAATAAAATATTGAGAGTAAATTTCAAAAATCATACAATTTATGAGACCCTGTTTCACATGTTTACATTTTACAATGTTACCATTGTTTAGCTAGTACTTTCTGTTTATAATAACAATTGATCTCCACAGATGCTCTAACTCCAGCCTGAATAGCAAAATTATCTCGCCATAAATGTGTATAGTAAGATAATATGCATCTTACTACCTTTTATTTCAGACAGGCACACAAATGGTTTGTATTTTAACATGCTGTTCCTGTTCATAGCCTTCTTTCACATTGCTCAGTTTATAGAAATAGTTTTTAATTCTAGTAGCATTGAATTGCAAAGTACTACACTTGAAACTCTCTCTGTGTGTTAAATAATTCATGGTATGTTGATAGCTCATGATTTCCAAAGCATGACACCAATATATTTGTCAGTAGTTAGTTGTTCCCTACCCCAGTGTCCCCAAATGGGCAGCACCTATCTAATGAAAGTGTGTCTTTTAAAGGACAAAATGGATCTGTTCAATGCAGTATGTATATACACAGGGTTGGCAGGAAGATAAAAGTAAAAATGGGAAATCCATGAAAGCTTGTGAGTTACAGCTGGAAGGCTTGGCAACATTTTAAGAATTAGATTTTGATATTCTTTGTGTGAAAACAGTAGGCTCTGAATGGCTTTTCTATCTTTCAATTGAATTTTTGGTGACCATAGTTTGGAAAGAATAATGTTCTGAAGAGGTCTTATGAGATCCATGGGATTGTTCTTTTATTCCCCCCTTTGACTCTAATCTTTAAGAAAGTTGTCTTAAAATCAATTTAAAGTGCATCAAAGACAGCAAATGAAATACAGACATACTGTCACATAGTATGTGACATTTAAAGAGGTAATATCATGGTAACATAAGGGGCAATTAGAATACATGCATTAAAATGGGGCAAAGAATTGATTGTGGGCAAAATATATTATGCAACTCAATAACCAAGGAGTTTTGGCCATTTTAAACAATAGTTGAAGCATGAAATAACTTCAAGAGTAAAAATGAACAAATTTTGCTTAGCATAAAACAAAAACAACTAAAGACAAAGAGCTTTTTTGAAATAAACACAGGTGGTTTTATTGTGATTTTGCTTGGCAAAAGGAAGTGTCAGTAATTTCCAACGTCTTTATGAATCTTCCTATTTTATCACTCTGATTTTCTTTTTCAAAAGCACAACATATATTTTGAAGGACGTGGCTATAAAATGCACTGTACATCTATGCACTTAGTCTTTTTCCTTGTCTGATATGGCTGGGTTATTGAAGTGATAATGCCCTGGCAGAGCTGGAATGCTGCTTGATTTTCTCTCTAGAACATAGTTGAGCGTGTATTTGGAAAAGTACTGTGGTTGACAAGCTAGAACAAAAGTATAAAGGCAAGAGTAAGCTTTTTTTTGAGGTAACAATACTACTATAATAGTCCTACTTCACAGGTAGGTGCCATTTTGTAGTTTATTATGTATTTGAAATATCTTAAAATTATTTAGTTTTTTAAATCTATTTACCTAAATACATTTTAAAATATTATGGATACATTTATATGTCAGTTTTTCCTGACATTCATTTTGAAGCCAAATTAAAAATTAAAAAAAAACTTGGACTTTCCCAAGCCTTACAATTTAAGTAAAGTTAAAGTGGATATTATTCAGAAAGATTGTCAGAGGGTACAAATTTCTTCAACAAATTTTTAAAACTTTGCTTAAAGCATTCACTCAGTAAAATGCAGATAAATGAAAGTAGCTGTCTTTTCAAAAGACATGTTTCCCCATACAGAAAATTTGAATGATATTTGCTTATTAAGATTTCTATGGAGGGGCACCTGGGTGGCTCAGTTGGTTGAGCATCCCACTTCAGCTCAGGTCATGATCTCGTGGTTTGTGGGTTCAAGCCGTGCACTGGGATCTGTGCTGAGAGCTCAGAGCCTAGAGCCTGTTTTGGATTCTCTCTCTCTCTCTCTCTCTCTCTCTCTCTCTCTCTCTCTCTCTCTCTCTCCCTCTCTCTCTCTCTCTCTTTACCCCTTCCCCTAATTGCACTCTGTCTCTCTCAAAAATAAATAAACATTAAAAAATATTTCTGTGAAGATTGATGAAGAATGTAACAGAACCAATACATGTCTTTTTTTCATTCCTTTCTTTCAATAAATATAAGGTACATGAAAGATACATGTTTATCTAAACATTACTGTTTTAGAGACATATAATGATACTTTCTGAAGCAGTAATGTTCTTTGGAGACACACTGAGAATATGTCTTATTCATCTTTTTTTCCTCAGGGCCTAAAAAAGTGTTTGGTGTATAAGTGACATTGAACAAATAGTCAATTATACAAGCAACCAATGTTTAAAATAGTCAAAATATATTTATGAAAAAATGAATTTATATTATAAAGAGAGTATACGAAATAAATATAAAATAGATCTGACACAAATTAATTGCAAATATAATTAATTATATGTTTTCTTTCATAATTTTTTAAATTTATAAGTCCTCTGGGGAAAATAAATTGAATTTTCCAAAGAAAATTAACCATGTTATGTATATTTCTTCTTGATCAGTTTTTAAATCATTCTCTTTGCACTCTAGGAAAGATAATGGAGTAAAGAAGGATTCTGGACTCTGTCTCCCTCCATACTTAGTAAAATAAATCCTAACCATTTGGACAAAATAAAACCTGTATCAAACAAATAAACTTAAGGACTGCATGAGCATCTTGAGAGAAATCAAAGATAAAACTTTGAGAGTAGGAAATCGTCTATGTCACCTGGTAATCAGCATTATCAAAAAAGCCTGCCAGATCTCACCATATTATAGGCTTGTCTGACAAATTCATTGTGACAAATGGACTTGGTTTTAAGCAGAGAGATTTAATACAAGAAAAAGAACATTTTTCAAGGAATAAATAATAGAAGTTGGGACTAGCAGCGGATTTATTTTCTTCAGACATTATTACCATAGATAATATCTAAGGACCTAGCAGTCATTATTACTGGTATATATCCACACCTACAGCCACCTCAAAACTTTCTCAAATTTTTAGTAACCAGAAGATGGATCACTGGGGCTGGTCTCCACCACTCTCTTCAATGGAACTCCAATTGGGTCTATCACTGGGACCTTGCTGTCTAGCAGAAATAGCAGCAGGATTATACTTTTCACTCTAAAGATGAATGCCAGAGATAGGATGAATACATTTAATTTGCCTACCGAATCCTATTTACAAAGAAATATGGAAAATGAGTGGTTTGGTTTTGTTTTTTGTTGTTTGTTTATTTTTGCTTTCCAGCTTCTACAATTCCATAAGGCACTGAAAAGAAGGGTGGGATGGATATTCACTGCCAACTCAAGATATTCAGAGCTCCATGGTATGGTGTTAATTGGAGAATAAACTGAAAAATGTTGGAGTGTGCTATTCCTTTGCCTGGGTAGAGTGGTGACTGGTATAGAGCATTTGAAGAAACCCCATAGAGACAACAAAGTCATATTCCTTAGAAAGGATTGTCTTCAATCAAGCCGAGGCCTTTATCTACTCACTTCCACAAAGCAAGCTATAAAAAAGCAGTCGAATCTCATATGCTAAAGCTGAATAATTCACACACAAAAGTTTCATTGTCCTAAAAATTAATATTCTAAAGGCTAAATATATTATCCAGGAATTTTCACTAATAATATATCAGAGTAAATAGAAAATATAAACAGATATGTCATTTTAATCATAAGCAAGATGAAAAGAATGGCATGATAGCCATCCATATAATACTATATATTCCCATCCTCACCCCTTCAAACAAAAAAGGAGCATACCTCAAATTTAGGACTTTAATCTATTTTGAGTTTGCTTTTGTGTGTGGTGTCAAGAAGTAGTCCAGTTTAATTTTTTGCATTTAGCTCTCCAGTTTTCTCAACACCACTTATGAAGAAGACTAACTTCTCCCCATTGTCATTTTTGTTAACTTGGTAATGACTAATTGACCATATAACTGTGGATTTGTTTCTGGATTCTCAATTCTACTGCATTTGACTTATGTGTCTATGTTTGTTCCAGTACTATACTGTTTTGATTACTATATCTTTGTAGTAAAGTTTAAAATATGGAATACCTCCAACTTTGTTCTTTTTCAAGGTTGCTTTTGTTCTAGGGGGTCTTTGTGATTCCATATGAATTTTAAGATTTTTAGTTCTAGTTCTTGAGTTTAGTTCTAGAGAAATACTATTGGTATTTTGATAGGGATTGCATAAATTCTGTAGATTGCTTTGGGTAGTATAAATATTTTAACAATGTTAATTCTTCCGTTTCATATATATATATATATTTTTTTTTTTTAACTTGTGATGTCTTTGATTTCTTTCATTAATGTCTTATAGCTTTCAGAGTATAGATCTTTCACCTCTTTGGCTAAATTCATCTCTAGGTATTTTATTCTCCTTGATGCAATCATAAGTGAGATTGTTTTCTTAATTTCCTTTGATACTATTTCACTAAAGTGTACACAAACATAACATATTTGTGTGGATTAAGTTTGTATCTTGCAGCTATGCTAAATTCATTTATCAGCTCTAAGTTTTATGGTGAAGCCCTTAGGATTTTCTTTATGTAGTATCATGTTATCTGCAAGTAGCACCCATTTTATTTATTTATTTATTTTTTTTTTTTTACTGTTTTTACTTATTTGAGAGAGAGAGAGAGAGAGAGAGAGAGAGAGAGAGAGAGAGAGAGACAGCATGAGCAGGGGAGGGTCAGAGAGAGAGGTAGAATCAGAATCTGAAGCAGGCTCCAGACTCTGAGCTAGCTGTCAGCACAGAGCCCGACATGGGGCTCGAACCCACAAACTGTGAGTTCATGACCTGAGCTGAAGTCATGGATCCCCCCATTTTATTTTTTCTGTTTCAATTTGGATGCCTATTTTTCTTTTTCTTGTCTGATTACTCTTGTTAGGACTTCCAAATCTATGCTGAATAAAAGTAGTCTTGTTTCTGATCTTAGGGTAAATAAAGCCTTTCAGTTTTTTACCACTAAAGTATGATGTTAGCTGTGGTTTTGTCCTATTTGAACTTTTTTATGTTAAGGTATGTTCCCTCTAAGCTCACTATGCTGAAAAAAAATTTTTTTATCACAAATGGATGTTGAATTTTGTCAAGTGCCTTTTCTGCATCTATTGAGATAATCATATGATTTTTGTCCTTAGCTTTGTTCATGTAGCATATTACGTTGATTGACTTGCATATATTGACTATCCTTGCATTTTGGAATAAATCCCACTTGTTTGTGGTGAATGAATCCTTTAATGTATTTTTCATTCAATTTGCTAATATTTCGTTGATGATATTTGCACCTGTGTTCATCAAAGATATTGGTTTGTAATTTTCTTTCTTTCTTTTGTAGTATCTTTGGGTTTGGAATCAGGGTAATTCTTGTCTCATAGAATGAATTTGGAAGCATTCGTTCCTTTTCTATTGTTTGCAATAGCTTGATAAGAACTGGTATTAAGTCTTCTTTAAATGTTTTCTTAGAATTTACCTGTAAAGTTATCTGGTCTTGGACTTTTTTTTTTCAGGTTTTTAAAAATTATTCATTCAATTTAGTTTCTACTAATTTCTAAATGTAAGAGCTAAAAGGATAAAACTCCTAAAGAAAGCACAGATAGTAATCTCTAAGAAATCAAGCTTAGCAATGGTTTTTGGGGGGCCCCCATGCAAGAGAAATAAAAGCAAAACTAAACAACTAGGAAGACATTAAACTAAAAAGCTTTGGCTAGGTATTTACCCTAGAAAAATTAAAACACTAATTTAAAAAAAGTTATATGCACTTCTTTGTTTATTACAGCACTATTTACAATAGCTAAGATATGTAAGCAAGCTAAGTGTTTATCAGGGGATGAATAAAGCAGTTGTGATATACATACACAATGGAGTATTACTGAGCCATATAAATAAATGAAATCTTGGTTTTCACAACCAGATATATGGATATAGAGGGTAGTATTTAAAGTGACATAAGTCAGAAAAAGACAAATACCAAGATTTTACTGATATGTGGAATCTATAAAAAGCATAACAAATGAACAAACTAGAGAAACAGATTTATAAATACAGAAAACAAACTAGTGGTTTCCAGAAAGAAGTGCAGGAGACTAGATAAACTAGGTGAAGGGGATGAAGAGATACAGAATTACTAATGAAAGAGGAAAAATAATACCCAACACCACATAAATACAAATAGTAACAGAATATTATGAAGACCTATATGCCAACAAATAGGACAGCTTAAAAAATGGGTAACTTCCTAGAAACATATAACCTATTAAAACTAAAGCAGGAAAAAATAAAAAATTTTATCAGACCAATCACCAGCAATGCAATTAAATCAATAATCAAAAATCTCCCAAGAAACGAAAGCCTAGGGCCAGACAGCTTCACAGAATTCTAACAAAAATTTAAAGAGCTAATATCTTTCTTCTCAACCTATTCAAATACAACAAGAACAAAAGTTTGACTCAAGATTACCATAAACCTTCAATTTGTAAACAACAACAGCAACAAATAAAAACAAGAACTACAACAACAATAAAACCAAAAAACCTCACAATATCTGCAAAGGGCAGTAAAGCAAGGTCTGCTTGTATTGAGTCTTCTTATCCATAAACATAGAATATCTCTCCACTTATCTAGTACTTCCTTGATTTTATTCATCATTATTTTATAATTGTCTTCATATAGGTCTTATACATATTTGTTAGATTTATACATACAAATTTTATTTTTGGTATGCTAATGTAAATGGTGTTGTGTTTTAAATTTTGATTTCTATTTGTTCATTGCTTATACATATGAAAACAATTGACTTTTGTATATTAACCTTGTATCCTGCAAATTTGCTTTAATTTTTATTTATTTTATTTTATTTTCATCACGGTAAGTGTACTCTTTAATCCTCCTCCCTATTTCACACATCCCCCCACCTATTTCCCATATGGTAACTATCAGTTTGCACTCTATAGTTAACTTGGTTTCTTTCTCTATCTCTTTCTCTCTCACACACACATTCTTTGCTAATTTGCATTGTTTTTAAAATTCTATATGTGAGTGAGATCATATGGTATTTATCTTTCTCTGGCTAATTTTGCTTAGCATTATGTTCTCTAGCTTCATCCATGTTGTTTGAAATGACAAGATTTCATTCTTTTATGGCTGAATAGTCCATTCTGTATGTCTGTGTGTCTTTGATAGATAGATAGATAGATACATAGATAGATAGATAGATAGATAGATAGATAGATAGATAGATAGATAAATAGATAGAGAAAAAATTTCCATAAATTTCCATTTATCCATAGATGGATACGGGGCTTCTTCCATAGTTTGGCTATTATAAGTAATGCTGCTATAAACATAGGGGTGCATGTATCCCTTTGAATTAGTTTTTTGGTTAAATTCCCAATAGTGCCATTACTGGATCATAGGTAATTTTATTTTTAACTTTTTGAGGAACCTCCATACTCTTTTACACAATGGCTTCATCAGTTCATATTTCCTCCAACAGTGCAAGAGGGTTCCTTTTCCTCTATATGCTCACCAATACTTGTTTCTTGAGTTTTTTATTTTAGCCGTTCTTACAGATATAAGGTGATATTTCATGTGCTTTTGTTTGTATTTCCCTGATGATGAGTGATGTTGAACTTCTTTTCGTGTGTCTGTTGGTCATCTGGATGTCTTCTTTGGGGGAAAAATGCCTTCTACTCATTTTTTAAATGGATTATTTGCATTTTGGGTGTTTTTTAAAGTTCTTTATATATTTTGAATACTAAACCTTTATTGGATATGTCATTTGTTAATATCTTCTCCCATTCTGTAGGTTGCCTCTTAGTTTTGTTGACTGTTTACTTTGCTGCACAAAAGCTTTTTATTTTGATGTAGTCCCAACAGACACCAGAGACATTATTGCCTTGCTCTCTTCTATGATTTTTATGGTTTCGTGTCACATTTAGATCTTTAACGCACTTTGAATTTACTTTTTATATAGTGTAAGAAAGTAGGTCTAGAAGGAACATACCATATATCATCCAGCTTACCAGTTTTCCCAGCATCATTTGTTGATAAGGCTGTCTTTTTCCTGTTGCATATTCTTGTGTCTTTTGTCAAAAATTAATTGGCCATATAATTGTGAGTTTAATTTCTGGGTTTTCTCTTCTATTCCATTGATCTATGTCTCTATACCCCTTCCCATATTTTTTAAATGTTTTATTATTTATTTTTGAGAGAAAGAGAAAGAGAGAGAGAGAGAGAGAGAGAGAGAGAGAGAGAGAGAGAGAGCAATCAGGGGAGGGCCAGAGAGAGACAGATACACAGAACTGAAGACAGGCCCCAGGCTCTGAGCTGTCAGCAGAGCCTGATGCAGAGCTGGAACTCACAAACTGTGAAATCATGACCTGAGCCAAAGCCAGACGCTCAACTGACTGAGCCACCCAGGCGTACCTAATACCATACTGTCTTGATGATAACAGCTTTGTAGTAGAGGCTAAAGTCTGGGATTGTAATGCCTCCCATTTTGGTTTTCTACTTCAATATTACTTTGGCTATTTGGAGTTTTTTGATGTTCCATATGAATTTTAGGATTGTTTGTTCTAGCTTTGAGAAGAATGATGATGTTATTTTGATTGTGATTGCATTGAATGTGTAGATTGCTTTTGGTAATAATGACATTTTAACAGTTTGTTCTTCCAATCCATGAGCATGAAATGCTTTTCCATTTCTTGTGTGTGTGTGTGTTCTGTAATTTCTTTAGTAAGTTTTCTATAGTTTCATCATACAGGTCTTTTACATATTGGATTAGGTTTATTCCTAGGTATTTTATGGGTTTTCAGGCAATTGTGAATGTTATCAGTTTCTTGAATTCTCTTTCCACTGCTTCATTATTGGTGTATAGGAATGCAACCGATTTCTGTACATTCATTTTGTAACCTGCAACTTTACTGAATTCACTGATCAGTTCTAATAAGCTTCTTGTTTAGTCTGTTGGGTTTTCCACGTGAGTATCATGTCATCTGTGAAAAGTGAAAGTTTAACTTATTTCTTGCCAATTCTGATGCCTTTTATTACCTTTTGTTGCCTGATTGCTGATGCTAGAATTTCCAGCACTATGTTAAACAACAGTGGTGAGAGTGGACATCATTGTCGTGTTCCTGATCTCAGGGGGAAAGCTCTCAGTGTTTCCCCGTTGAGGATGATATTAGCTATGAGCTTCTCATAAATGGCTTTTATGATGTTTAAGTAAGTTCCTTCTTTTTTAAATTTATTTTTTATAGTTTATTGTCAAATTGGTTTTCATATAACACCCAGTGCTCTTTCCCACAAGTGACCTCCTCCATTACCAGCACCACTCCTTCCTCCATTCCCCTCCCCCCTCAGACCTCGGTTTGTTTTCAGTATTCAATAGTCTCTCATGTTTTGCATCCCTCTCTCTCCCCAGCTCTCTTTCTCCCTTCCCCTCCCTATGGTCCTCTGTTAGGCTTCTCCTGTTAGACCTATGAGTATAAACATAAGGTATCTGTCCTTCTCCGTCTGGCTTATTTCATTTAGCTTAAGTAAGTTCCTTCTATCCCTAGTTTCTCAATGGTTTTTATTAACAAAGAATGCTGTTGTTTGCCAGATGCTTTTTCTGCATCAATCGACAGCATCATATGGTTTTTATCTTTTCTTTTGTTAACGTGATGGATCACATTGACATATTTGCGAACCAGCCCTGTAACACAGGAATGAATCTCACTTGATCATGGTGGATAATTCTTTTTATATGCTGTTGAATTCGATTTGCTAGTATCTTGTTAAGTATTTTGCATCTGTACTCATCAAGGATATTGGCTTGTAGTTCTCTTTTTTGGTTGGGTCTCTTGTTTGAGAATTAAAGTGATGCTGGCTTCATAGAATGAGTCTGAAAGTTTTCCTTCCATTTATATTTTTTGCAATAGCTTAAAAAGAATGGGTATTAACTCTGCTTTAAATATCTGGTAGAATTTCCCAGGGAAACCATCTGTCCCTGGGCTTTTATTCGTTGGGAGATTTTTGATAATGGATTTGATTTCTTCACTGGTTATGTGTCTGTTCATATTTTCTATATCTTCCTGTTTGAATGTTAGTAGTGCATGTGTGTTTAGGAATTTGTCCATTTCTTCTAAATTGTCCAGTTTGTTGGCATATAATTTCTCATAGTATTCATTGATGATTTCTTGTTTTTCTGAGGGATTGGTTGTAATAGATCCATTTTCATTCGTGATTTTGTCTATTGGGGGTTCTCTTTTTTTTTTCTGGGGAGGCTGGCTAGAGTTTTATCAATTTTGTTTATTTTTTCCAAAAATCAACTCTTGGTTTCATTGATCTGTTCAACTGCTTTTTTGGATTCTATATTGTTTGTTTCTGCCCTGACTTTTATTATTTCTCTTCTTCTGCTGGGCTTAGGGTGCTCTTGCTTTTCCCCTTCTAGTTCCTTTAGGTGCTCTGTTAGATTTTGAATTTGCACTTTTTTTAGTTTCTATAAATAGGTCTGGACTTCAGTATACTTTCCTCTTAGGACTACCTTTGCAGCATCCCAGAGAGTTTGGATTATTGTATTTTTGTTTTCATTTGTTTCCATATATTTTTAAATTTCTTCTCTAATTACCTGATTGGCCCAATCATTTTTCAGTAGGGTGGTCTTTAACCTCCATGTTTTTGGAGGTTTTCCAGACTTTTTCCTGTGATTGATCTCATGTTTCATAGCATTGTGATCTGAAAGTTTCCATGGTATAATTTCAATTCGTTTATATTTATTGAGGTCTGCTCTATGACCCAGTATGTGATTTATCTTGGAGAATATGCCATGGGCACCCAAGAAGGAAGTGGATTCCATAGCCTCAAGATGTAGAGCTCTAAATAGGTCTGTAAAATCCATCTGTTCCAATATGTTGCTCAGGTCCATTGTTTAGTGCTTTTTTGTCTAGTTGATCTATCCATTGTTGTAAGTGGAATATTAAAATCCCCTACAATTAACACATTCTTATCAATACGATTGTTTCTGCTTGTGATTATTTGTTTTATGTATTTGGGTACTCCCAAATTTGACACATAGATGTTTATAATTGTTAGCTCTTCTTGACAGAGAGACCCTATAATTATTATATAATGTCCTTCTTCATCTTTTGTTACTGCCTTTACTTTAAATTCCAGAGTCTGATATAATAAGTATGGCTACTCTGGCTCTCTTTTGACTTCTAGTCACATGATAGATATTTCTCCATCTCCTTACTTTCAATCTGAAGGTGTCTTCAGGTCTAAAATGAGTCTCTTATAGACAGCAAATATATGGATTTTGTTTTTTTATCCATTCTGATACCCTATGTCATTTGATTGGAGCATTTAATCCATTTACATTCAGTGTTATTACTGAAAAATATGGGTTTAGAGTCATTGTGTTCTCTGTAGTATTCATGTTTGTAGTGGTGTATCTGGTACCTTATATTCCTTTCAATGCTTCATGAGGTGTGGCTCACAGAGAATGTAGAGAGTAGAGTTGAGATCCTTTAAAGAGAAAAAGTCAATGTGAGATACAGTTTGCTCATATAAGAGGTGACTTTGGGTGTGGAAAGCATAATAACTAAAGAACAGCCCATTTCTAGTCAGGATTTGGGTAAAAAGGAAGCATATACAAAACTCAACGTATGAAACAATGGTTGGTCTATGGGTTTTAATAAAAATAAGGTCAATTTATTGTATTTTTTAATGTTTATTCATTTATTAGGGGGGGGGGAAGAGAGAGAGAATGAGTGGGAGAGGGCCAGAGAGAGAATCCCAGGCAGGTTCTATACTCAGTGCAGAGCCTGACACAAGGCTCAATCTCACAAGAATGAGATCATGACCTGAGCTGATATTAAGAGTCAGACATTTAATGGACTGAGTTACTCAGACACCCCAAGGAGCTCAATTTAAAAGTGGCCATACTCTATTCTTTCCTATGATTTAGAAACAGGGAGGTCCTTAAGGAGGAAAAATGAAAAAAAGATCGAGGGTTGTGGAGAAATAGGCAATTTAGTAAAATAGAGACTCAGAATAGGAACAAATTCAGAAAAAAAAGAAAAAAAACTTTTAACAAAGGGGGCACCTGAGTGGCTCAGTCGGTTAAGCATCTGACTTTGGCTCAGGTCATGATCTCACAGTTCGTGGGATCAAGCCCCACGTCAGACTCTGTGCTGACCACTAGCTCAGAACCTGGAGACTGTCTTCAGATCCTGTGACTCCTTCTCTCTCTGACCCTACCTGCTCATGCTGTCTCTCTCTCTCAAAAATAAATAAAAACATTAAAAAAATTTTTTAAAAGGAACAAATTCAGAAACAATGGCATATGTACTGGGATCTTGAAGCAGAAGTAATAAGTCAGGCGGGGGGAATGGCAAGAAAAGAGAAGATGAAAAACACATTTTAAATATTTATCACTGTAAACATGTATCCACAAATGAAAATAGCTTTGGGGGCTGAAACAATAACAGAAGAAATGGAATTCTAGTGAACTCAGAGAATTTAAGTGCTGCCAAGTGCCTAACATAGCCCACAGAAGTGACTTTGGGAATAAAGAGGATGTTTAATCTACACTTTTATACTATCTTAATTTAAGAAACTGTGCATTATAAAACTCATTTTTCACTTTTAAAAAATGTGCTTAAAAAGCATTAGTTGACAGATATCTAATTTAATTGGTAAGGTATCTTTTAAAAATTTACCAGAACTTTTTCCTCCTTATGTCCTTGTTATCTTGTAACATATTCTGATTTGCTTTGGGAAAAAATGACTCATACTTCAAATGCTAAGAAATCTGGTCATTAGATTGTGTGTGTGTGTGTGTGTGTGTGTGTGTGTGTGTGTGTGTGTGTGTATTTGTAATTACTAATTAAACCAACTCTGTGTCCATGAATTTGAAAACTTAATTAGTCAATTGGTATTTATTTGTTTTGTAACAGACAGTATTTTATTAGTTTCAGGTGTACAATATGGTGATTCAACAATTCTGTACATCATCCAGGGCTCATCACAAGTGCCCTTCTTACTCTCCATCACCTATTTCACCCAGCTCCCCACCCACTTCCCTCTGGTAGCCATTAGTTTGTTCTCTATAATTAAGAGTCTGCGTCTTGATTTTTCTCTCTCCCTTGCTCACTCTCTCCTTTGCTCCTTTGTTTAGTTTCTTAAATACACATGAGTGAAATTATATGGTATTTGTCTTTACCTGACTCATTTCACTTAGCATTATATCTAGCTCCATCTATCAGTCTAAATAGCAAGATTTCATTGGTTTTTTATGGCTCAGTAATATTCTACTTTCTATATAATTTCCTATATCCATTCATCTATCTTCATTATCCCATCATTTTCATTATCTTCATTATCCATTCATCTACCAATGGACACTTAGGCTACTTCAGATCTTGGCTATTGTAGATACTGCTGCTATAAACATCACGGCACATGTATCCCTTTGAATTAGTGTTTTTGTATTCTTTGGGCAAATACCTAGTACATTTTCTGGGCCATTTTGTAGTTCTATTTTTAACATTTTGAGTAAACTCCATACTGTTTTCCAGAGTGGCTGCACCAGTTTGAATTCCCAGCAACAGTGCAGGAGGGTTCTTTTTTCTCCACATGCTTGCCAACATTTGTTGTTTCTTGTATTGTTGATTTTAGCCATTCTGACCAGGTGTGAGGTGATATCTCATTGTTGTTTTGATTTGCATTTTCCTGATGGTAAGTGATCATGAAAATCTTTTCATGTGTCTGTTGGCTATCTATATGTCTTTTTTAGAGGAATGTTTGTTCATGTCTTCTGCCCATTTTTTAAAAAAGTGTTTTAAATGTTTATTCATTTTGGGGGCACCTGGGTGGCTCAGTCAGCCAAATGTCCGGCTTTCGCTCAGGTCATGATCTCATGGTTTGGTTTTTAAAACAAATTGTTTTTCAAATCTCCTGGTCCATAATAATATTTGTCCTCCATGGGCTGCAAGTCTACAAATTTTAATTATAATCCCCTTTTGAAAGTAAGAATCTTTCACAAGCTTTTTTACATTGCACAAACTATTTAAATAAACAAGAACAAATCCCAATCTTTACCTAGCAAACAAAAAGAACAACAATAAAACCTTTAACCTCATAGTTAATGCTTTCAATACTTGTAGACAAAGTTTATGTTTGATGTGTGTGTGTGTGTTTCCCAATGCAAAAACTTGAATCTGGGATGCTTTTTAACTAATATTTCAGTTCAGAGGATAGACAAGGAAAGTTGAAGCCATTGGAAGAAAGGTAAATACTTTCAATTTCAAATTTTCCTTCTCTCCACAGTTTCTTTATCATCTATGATGTAAGTGAAAGTATATTACTATAGAAGCTCAGAGATAGAGATTCTTTTCTCTCTAGACCACTTGCTGATGTGTATTCTTGGATACATAAGGGACCTTGTCTCCCAGATATACCACATTAGACGTTTGAATAATACTCAGTTTAGTTTCTCAGTTTCTAGAGTTCTATGAATCTCAGATGCTGTTTTCTGCTTTGCAAACATTGACTTATCTATCTAAATGGCTGTAGTTCGGATAGAATTTATCAATGTTAATAGAGTAATGTCTATCAAGCAACTGGATTGTTCACAGTACGTGCTCCACTTCTTGTTTTTGTGGTATATCTTATAGGTTAAGGGTGGTATAGACATCGTTCACCCATGTCTGGTTATCCTCTCCTTTCTGCACACATAGAAGACCACTTCCAACCAACTTACATGTAGGTTGGAGCAATAAGAAGTTTTTTCTTTCTCTGCATCTTAAAAGACATTGTGTTATGACAATGGCATTATAGTTAAAAATAGCCTGACTTCAGTATCATTCAATGAATGAAGCATAGCTGCCCTGAACAGTCCCCACACTTCTAATGAACTGGTTCTCTATATAAAGATTCACATCTAGAGATTCCTTTAACATTCCCCCAGGTCCGTGGATTTGTAAAGTGGAGGGAATTAAACATCTGTTATTGGATGGTGTCTTAGTCTGTTTGGGCTGCTATAACAGAACAGAATGTGGTTTATAAGGAACATTTATTTCTCACAGTTCTACATGATAAGAATTCCAAAACCAAAGTGCCAGCAGATTTGATGTCTGATGAGAGACCATTTTCTGGGTTTCATATGGCCATCTGTTCACTTATCCTTACAGGTAAAAAATGGTGAGAAAGTTCTCCCAGTTTTGTTGAAATAAAGGCACTAGCCCCATTAATGAGAACATCACCTTCATGACCTAATTACCTACCTAAGGCCCTACTTCCTAATACCATCACACTGAGGATTAGGATTTCAACACATGAATTTGTGAGGAACACAAACATTCTTTACAAGATGGTTAAAAGTAAAGTGTCACTAAGTTACATTAAACAAGTTATGAAGCTACATGAGAACGTTAACCATGAATGAAAAGGCTCTAGCCAGAACCCTCAAGGCAGTGAAGAGACAAGAAATGATCAAAAGTCTGGCTAAGCAGAACAGATTTATGAACCATACTGTCTTAATCAGTTGCCACTTTATCTTGCCTGGAAACCCAGACTATCACGTTCAACAGGTTCATGCATTGTCTTTTTTAGTTAATTTAGGTTCTTTTACTTAAAACACAAAAAAAATTATCATGGTTTTTAATTCCACAGGTTATATATGTCTTCTGACTTACATACGGATGAAAATAAAAAATACAATAAGAAAATGTATTTGTATAGAAACCATTGATTTAGAATAAGCTCTGTATGTATTTAATTAATTATTTTTGATTTTTCATTTTATTGGTTTTGGAATTATCAGGATATTTTGAAGACATACATATAGAACTAGAAACTCAGAATTTAAAATTTTGCCTTTTAAAGTTTTCAAAATTTAATGCTTTTATTAGCCAATAACTAATATTATTGGCTGTTTTCATGATACAATTGGTGATTTATTCTGGTTATGTATTGCCACAGAACAACCCCAAAGTAAGAGGTTAAAAATGACCACTATTTTATTATATTTCATAAAATTGTGTGTCAATAATTCAGGCAGGTCTCATCTGGGTGATTTTTGCATTAGCAGCTTCATCTCAGATCACTCAGCGATAGCTAGTAGCTAGACTAGTCTGGAAGAGTAAAGAAGATTTCATGTACTGCCTTGTGCTCCAACAGAGGCATCCAGAACATTGGATTTTGCTAGGTTTCTTCATGTATTCTTAGGACTTTGCATGGGGTCTTCCCGGCATGTAGTCAATGTTTACAAAATGACTCAGGCTCCAAAATTCCAAAGCAAAAGGGCCATCTCTCTAAAGCCCAAGCCCAGAAATATCATCATGTCACTTCTGTCATAATTTTTTGGTCAAAACTGTCTCAGGCAAGCCTTACAGTGGTATTGGGAGGACAGAGAAATATATCCTATCTCTTAATCAGAAAGCTGCTGGGAAGGCATGAAAGAATCTTTGCTACAACCTCAGACCAAAGGACCACACAAACAAATGTGAAAGCATAAGCTTAAGTCACACTTAGAAAGCCTGATTTAATCCTACCAACAATAAATTGCCAAAATAATCTAATACTCCAATGATATAGTTCTGAGATAAAAAGACCTCTGCATTCGTCAAGAACTTTAACTGTCACGAACAAATGGAACATTAAATTTTAATGCTTTATTTTTAGAAAAAAGCAAATGAATTCAATCTTTGAATCCACTTGTCCTTCAATATTTATCTTATTATTCATTTCCACTTTGAGAAATCATTTACAACAGTTCTACATATGATTGTCCAGTTCCATAAAAGAAGAACATGTCCAAAGCTATAATAAATTTTGATGTCAAAAAAGGGCTAGTATATTAAAGCACAATAATGTCAAATTATACTAATCTAAAGAAGTGTGTGAAAATTCAACAATATCTGCAATATCAGAGACATATTAATGCTTGAATTAATGAAAAAGACTTTTCATAATGCCTTTGTCATGTTTCTCTCTAGTTCCTAACCCTGTGGCATGTTTTAGTGAAACTCAGAGGAACTAACACCATATTTAAAAAAAAAAAAAAGTAAATTTTGAATTTGGAAACAAAAACACATAAACAAGATGTGTTTTATATAAAATACATTATAGGTATCTACACACAAACACCACACACACACACACATACAAAATAAATCAATTTAATAATATCTTCTTTCTATGCTTTTAATCCATAGTACCAGGTTAGTTTTTTTCAGGAAAACTTTATCTTTTGTTTCCATTTTATAGTACATGATTAATGGGGGAAATGCTATTCCTTAAAACACATTGTTTCTATGGTATAATAAAAAGGAACTTTAGACAAATACATGCTGTATTTTTTGCAAAAGAAAATATGAAGAACATTGAAACCCATGCTGTGGATACTTAAAAAGCCATTCTGGCTATTTTTGTTATTATTTCAACCTTACTGAACAATCTAGATCACTGAATGATTAACATAGATCTCCTATATAAAATAGCAAAATGTATAAAGAAAACAATACATCAAAAATAATGGTTATATATGTAAGTACTTAGTCACAATTAATTCATATTTTTCAAATGAATTTTTATGTGCTAATCTTCATATGATACTTTAAAGCAACATATATAAATACTATAGCTTCAAACAAAACATGACCCATTGCTCTGCAATGGAAACAGTAAACTTGTAAGTAAGTGCTTACTTTTGTAGTACTTTTAATTAAAACAATTTTTAAGTTTATTTATTTATTTTGAGAGAGTGAGAGAGAAAGCTGGTCTGAGCATGGGATGGGCAGAGAGAGAGGGAGAGTAAGGATCCCAACCAGGCTCCATGCTCAGCGCAGAGGCCAATGCAGGACTTGAACTCACAAACTGCGAGATCAAGACCAGAAGAGATATCAAGAGTTGGACACTGAACTAACTGAGCCACTCAGGTGTCCCTGTAGTACTTTTTGATGGAAAGTTTTTATTTAATACAATTCTTTTGTTTTAATTACATATATGTCTTAAATTTTCATTTCTGAAGTATTTTACTTAAAACCATTATAAGGTTCATTTTTAAAACAGGTCTATTAGAAGGTCATAAACCCTAAGGTTTAAATGAACAGTTAGGTTTGATTTGGGAATTTCATAATATCATAGGCACATTCCATGAATTTACTTTCTTTAGGGCATTTTTATTTCTGCTTTATGCCTTATGTACTGAATGTGTATTTCCACATACTTGGAACATATATAAATAACCAAAAAATATTTGTGACTTTAAGATTTTTGTTAGTAAATCAGAATAGAATGAAGTATAGATTTTTAAAGTTATAGAAAATTAAAAATTTTTGCTTCTATTGGTCCATGCATCTGTACATGTAAAGTTTTATTTTTCTTGCTTTTTGTTCTTTTCATTCATTCTTTATCTTTTTAAAATAAATATCATTATTGACCGACCTGTTGGATTTTATAGCTATCTCCTTCCCCTTTCTAACATAAATATGGAGAGATAGATAGGTAGAGATATATAGAGATATACATATATATATCTTTGTTAATATATAGATATATATACTATATATCTTAGTTAATATAAAATGGAATATGAGTCAGTTGTGGAAAATGAGTGCCTTAAAATTAATTTCATCCTGGATAATTAGTAAACATAGAGTAGCAATAAAGTCTGGTAAAATTCTCCTGCACAACCACCAGTACATAGACTCAGAAAAGCTTTTCAGGATGACAGGAGATTATGGGAAAAAAGTTGTCTTTAGGAAAGAACTTAATTCAGAGTGAAGGGAGTTCAAAAGGAGGTAGTTTCTAGCATGTGCAGAAGGATTTACATTTGTTGTGTAAATCTCCAAGAGATAGAGCTAGATCTGAAAAATAGAAATGAGGTTTTGGCTCTCTTTATGGTATAGTTATCTCCATATTAGCCATGAGAATGGAATTGTTCACATAATTACGGTGACTTGGGATAGTCACATGCTAAGTGGTATAACCAAGCTTGTAAAGACACTGTCTGCCTAATTTGCTTACACCAAGCTCCTTCCCCCTACACTCTGGTGGGACTACCATTCTCAGGCAGCTTGCCTCAGTCCCAAGAGGATGGGTCTCTCCTCCAGAAGACCAAGTACAAACCCTGTCTACACCCCATCTCCCAACCAGAGAATTCTACAGAACCTCAGTTCTCATGATTAATTAAACCGACTATATCAGTAATAGCAAAAAAATGTGAACAGAACCAACTCGCTTGTGAAAGGACAAACATTACTGGCCAGGATTTTTTTAAAGACTCCATCATCTGTTTTATCTAAAACATAAGGAAACACCAAAGTTTAAAGAAAAAGGATGATAAGGAAAATAATAGCACTAAAATAATAATTAAAAAGTTGGTGTAGTTTTATGAATAGCAGACAAAACGGACTATTAATCAAAACCAAAAAAAAAACAATATTTCTAAAAATAACATGGGGACTTTTTAAAGCTAAAATTTAATGTGCCTCAAAACATATACACAAAAATTGAAATACGTATAAGGTAAAAGAGACAGAGCAATCAACTTGGAAGATTTTAACATATTTCCATCAGTAGTTCTGAGAACACAAAAGCATTAGTAAAATAAATTTGGAGAATGCAACATTAAGTTTGTTTTACTTTTCTTTCTGTTATTAACTTCTTAAAATATGTATTTCTTTAACTTCCCTATAATGCTTTTAAATATATGTGTCACCAAGCCTGTAATTTTCCATTAAAATACTATTTGTCTGCAATCCCACTGTGCTTCAGACATGCATTTTATTTGTTTAGTACAAAATTTTGTCATTTTAATTTTTTTGGTTCAATGATTTTTTTAAAAAACTGTATTTCTTAATAATCAATACTATAGGAAACTTTATAGTTTCTCTTACCTTAACTATAAATTGTGCCCTCACCATATAGAATATATTCTATATTATTTCAACTTGAAGTTTGTTGAGAGTTGATTTATGGTCCAGGAAATGGTCAGAGTTTTAAATAGTACAACATATATTTGAAATGAATTTTAATTCTACAGTTTTTAGATAAATAATTCTGTTCTATAATGTCTTGTAGGCAATATTTGGACTTCTAAGCATTTCTCCCCCAAATCAAATCATGTTTACTCTTAAATTATTTTCTTTCATACAATGTAACAATCTATTTATATATTTTGTTGTCTCTACTTTTAATAAATGCAGTATTTGACCTTAATTTTCTACCTCTATTGAAACCATCTGGTCGAAAATATAATAGTATCTGACAGATATTAGTGCAATATCCTCCTGATTGATCTCCCTGCTTTCCTTCTTCCCTGCCCCCTGTTTTACTCCTTATCCTAACCACAGTCAATTAAATTAACAGCCAGAAGGATCCTATGAAATGTAAATTAGGTGGCTTGAAAACATTCATTGGTTTCCCAAAGACCTGATAATGACCTAGAACCCCACATTATCTGCGTTATTAGCTCTATAACCTCAGTCCTCTGAGTCCTCCTGAGTCCTCCTGAGTCCTGAGTCTGCCGCCCAACCGACTGAGCCACCTAGGTGCCCCAACGTTACCTTTTCAATGTGCTTGCTGTGATTATTTCAATTTAAATTTAAACTTGATCCCATTCCTCTCCAGGACTTCTCTCTCCTTTTTTTGCTTAGAACCTGCCATCTTTTTATATTTAAACAATTTATTTACTATGCCCATTGTTTATTGTTTGATTTCTCCCTACAAAACTGTAAAATCAACATAAATAGAAAATCTTGGGGCACCTGATTGGTTGGTTAAGCATCTGATTTCACCTCAGGTCATGATCTCATGGTTCATGGGTTCTAACCTTACATCGAGTTCTGTGCTGACATCTCAGAGCCCGGAGCTTGCTTCAGATTCTGTGCCTCCCTCTTTCTCTGTCCCTCACCCGCTCATACTCTGTCTCTCTGTCTCTCAAATAAATGAAACATTTAAAAAATTGAAATGAAAAGGAATTCTTATTCTGTATTGTTTATTGTTGAATAACATGTGCCTAGAACTATTCCTGGAACATTGAACAGTCTATTGATTGTGAAGTTAAGAGAGTACCAAAGACAGATAATAGGATATATAATATGGAATCAAAATTGTACCATGGTAGGAAAAATTGACAGTTTAAAAAATTACAGTTTAATCTCAACCTCTCATCAACCACAAAAAAAGCAATTCCAGGACAATTTGAACACTTAAAGATGAAAGGCAAACCAGTAAAACTTTTACTATCTACTAAGAGAGTATCATTATTTCTGATACTACACAGAAAGCACTATTTATGAAATAGAAGATTGGTAAATTCATAGCTTTAAAATTAGAATCTTTATTTCTTCAAAAGTCACTATTAAGAGAGTGAAAAGGCAAACTACCAACTCAGAGAATATAGTCACTTTATATAAAACTGACAATGGATTCCAGTATTCATAAAGAACTACGAACAAAACATAAAGATAGCTCAATAGAAAACTGGGGTAAAAAACCTGAAAAGGCTGGTCATTGCCCACAGCCCTAGAATGCTGTTGTGACAACTGGCCCACAAAAGACTCTCATAAGCCCAGGCTACCCAGCTCTGGCCAAATCTGATGGCCTCATGTTGTTTGATCCCAGTCTCAGAGGGGACACCCAAGCTCTCAGCAGACAAAGTGCCACATTGGCTCTCACAGAATTAGTCTCCAGACTGGCTCCTGTGAACCCATGCTCTGGACTGGCTCTAGCCCTGGAATGACCCACACTGATAGCAGCTCCTTTCCAGCCACAGAGCTAGACAAACCCTCAAAGTGCTAAAATCCCAGTGACCTCCCATGGGCTCAGGCTCATGGCCCACCCTAGCACCAGGCAAGCCCCAACTGACCTACAAGACTGGCTCATCCAACTGGTCCTTGGCATCTGGTTGGCCTTTATGGACCCAGGCAACAGGCCTGGTCCACATTGATAGAAGCATCAAGCCTACCCACCTACTGATGCAGCACTAGACTTTCCTACCTATAAAGTGCAGCAGCATGCCTACCTGTGGACACCATCTGACAACCCAACTAGAATCTTTGGCCAGGCTGATTGGTAAAGGTCTTTGTCTGCCAAAACCAGCCTATAAAGACTGAAAGAGGAGTCTTTTCCTTCGAAAGCTCATGGACCAATTCAAAGCCATTGGATCATGAATAATGAAGAAAACATGGCACCACCAAAACAAACAAAAACCCGATAAAGCTCCAAAGAATAACCATAAGGAGATTGAAATCTGTGGACAGTCTGAACAAAGAATTCATAGTGATCCTTTTAAAGAAATTCTGTAAAGTACAGGAAAACACAGATACACAAGCAAATGAAATTAGGAAAACAATGTGTGAACAAAGAAGTTCAACTAAAAAATAAAAAAACATTTTTAAAAAATAAAAAGAAATCCTGTAAATAATACAATGACTGGGCTGAAGAATTCATTAAAAACCTCTAGCAGCAGACTGCAACAAGCAAAAGAAAAAATTAGTGAACTTATAGGACATTTGAAATCATCCAACCAAAGGATAAAGGAAAGAAAGAAAGAGAGAGAAAGAGAAAGAGGGAGAGAATTTATTTAAACTGTAGAATATCGTTAAGAGAAATCATTTAGGCACTATTGAAACCTGAGAAGGAGAAGAAAAGGAGAAAGGGTCAGAAAGCTTATTAAAGGAAATAATAGCTGACAATTTCCCAAATATGGGGAGAGATTTAAACATTTAGTTTACGAAGGGAATAAGTCACCCCATAATTTCAACCCCAAATGATCTTCTAGACAGATATTATAATAAAACTATCTAAATCAAAGGCAGAGAATTTTATTCTGCAAGGCAAAGGAAACAATCAAGAAAACTAATAGGCAACCGACAGAATGGGAAAAGATAGTTGCAAATGACATATCAGATAAAGGGCTAATATCGAAAAGGTACAAGGAACTCACCAAACTTCACAATCACAAAACAAA
>NC_043709.1:113072159-113135082 GCF_006229205.1 Suricata suricatta
AGGGTTGGGGGGAGGGGGGAGGGGGGAAGACAGGTGGTGGTGATGGAGGAGGGCACTTGGGGGGAAGAGCACTGGGTGTTGTATGGAAAACAATTTGACAATAAAATATTATGGAAAAAAATAAATAAATAAATAAACTTAAAAAAAAAGGCAGAGAATTTTAAAAGCAAAAAGAGAAAAAAATCCTCACAGATAAAAGAACCTTCATAAAACCTTTCAGGCCAGGGGACAAAGGCATGACATATTCAAAATAAAGGAAAACCGAAACAAAAGTCAAAACAAACAAAAACAAAAACTACAACCAAGAGGGCTGTAGCAAAGTTGTCCATCAGAAATGAAGATGAACTAAAGACTTTACCAAACAGACAAAAGCTGTAGGGTTATCACCATTAGGGCTTATAAGAAATGCTAAAAATAGTTTTATAAGCTGGAATAAAAGGATGATAAATAGTAACATAAAAACATATGAAAATACGAAACACGATGATTAAAAGTCAGTATAGAACAAATTCAGAATATTCTAATACTGAAATATGATGGTGTGTTAGTCACCTACCTCCAATACAAAGATTAAAGGACAGAGCATTAAAAGTACTATAGCTACAATAATTTCTTTATGGATACACAAGATAAAAATAGGTAAATTGTGATATAAAAAACAGAATGTGGAAGGAGAGGAGTAAAAGTGTAGAGTTTTGTATTACAGCAAAGGTAAGTTGTTATCAGCTTAAAATAGACTATAATATCAATAAAATGTTTTGTGCAAGCCTGATGGCAACAGCAAACCAAAAACCTACAGTAATATAAACAAGAAATAAAGAGAAGGTTATCAATGCATACTACTACAGAACATTGTAAATTTATAAAGCAAGACATCAAGAGACAAAAACAGGGGAACTACAAAACAGCTAGAACAAAATTAATAAAATGGCTTCAGTAAGTCCTTACTTATGGATAATTACTGTGACTGTAAATGGATTAAATTGCTCAATCAAAAGTCATATTGTGGATAAATTAATAAAATCACAAGACCCATCTATATGCTGACTACAGTAGACTCATTTCAATTTTCAATATACACATGGACTCAAAGTAAAGGAATGGTAAAAGATATTTCATGCAAATAAAAAACAAATAATTATATTATTTAGGCAAAACAAAATTTAATTATAAAGCTATCATAGGGAAAAATAAGGCCATTATATACTTATAAAGAGGTCAATTCATCAAGAGGGTATAATAATTGTAAATACATATGCACACAACATCAGAGTGTCTAAATATTGAAAGCAAATACTAACAGATCTGAAGGAAGAAAGAGATGAAAATACAATGATAGTATGGGACTTCAACATCCTATTTTCAAGAGTGAATAGATCATTCACACACATGAATAATAATGAAAAATTGGACTTTTGGTGTACCCTAGAGTAAATGGACCAAATAGACATATGTGGGACCATCCATTCAAAAGCAGAATACACATTCTTCTCAAGTGTGTGTGGAATATTTTCCAGGAAAGATAATATGGTAAGTAACAAAACAAATATTTGTGACATTGTCAGAAAGAAAAGTCCAATTATCAGATGGTTTCACTGGTGATTTATACTGAATTCTTAAATAAAAATGAATGCCAATCTTTCTCAAACTCTTCCAAAAAAATTACAGAGGAGTAAACATTGCCAAACTTATTTTATGAGACCAGCATTACCTTATACTAATGCCAGATAAGATCACTACAAGAAAAGAAATTGCAAACCAATATCTTTGATGCATACAGACACAAAAATGATTAACCAGATATTAGCACAGCAAATTCAATAGTACATTTAAAGGATCGTACACCATGATCAAGCAATACTTAACTCTGGGGTGCAAGTGTGTTTCAACATATGCAAGTAAATTCATGTCATATACTACATTAATAACTGAAAGATTAAAAAAGATAATCTCAATAGATACAGAAAAAAACTGATAAAATCAACACACTTTCATGATGATGATGGCAAAGAAGGAACATACTTCAACATAATAAAGGCCATATATAACATGTCTACAGCTAACATTATACTAACAATGACAGGTGGAAATCTTTTCCTCTAAAATCAAGGGGGGAAAAGGGTGCCCACTTTCACCACTCCTACTCAATATAGTAATGAAGGTCTTAACCTGATTAATCAGTCAATAAAAAGAGATAAAAGACATACAAGTCACAAAGAAAAATACGATTATCTTTGTTTCCCCATCTGTTGATCTTATATATAAAAAATACTAGACATGACCAAAGGAAAATGTTAGAACTAATCAATGAATTCAGTAAAATTTCAAGATACAAAATCAAGAGAAAAAGTAGGTTTGTGTCTTTACAGTAAAAATGAAATATCTAAAAAGAAAAGGATCCATTAAGATATCATCAAAAAATAAAATACTGAGGAATAAATTTAAAACCAAGAATGTGAAAGATTGGTATGCTGAAAACTATAAGACTTTGATAAAAGGAATTGAAGACACAAATGATGGATAGATATCTTGTGTTCATGGATAAGATTTAATATTATTAAAATGTCACCCTACGCAAAGTTATCTATATATTCAGTATATTCCCTATAAAGTTTTAATTACATTTTTCAAAGAAATAGAAAATCCAATTCTAGGAGTGCCTGGGTCAGTTAAGTGTCCAACTCTTGATTTCAGCTTAGGTCATGATCCCATGGAATCAAGCCCCATGTCAGGGTCTGCACTGAGAGCACAAAGTTTCCTTTGATTCTCTCTCTCTCTGCCCCTTCACTGCTCACACATACATTCTCTGTCTATAAATAAATAAATAAATAAATAAATAAATAAATAAATAAATAACACATGTTTAAAAAAGGAAAATAAATTCAAAAATCTACTTAAAACCACAAAAGACTTAGAATAGTTAAAACAATCTTGTGAAAGAACAAAACCATGGACATCACATTTCCTTTTATTTTTTTTCAAGTTTTATTTAAATTCCAGCCAGTCAATATACAGAGTGATATTAGCTTGAGATGTATAATTTATCTTTTATCAATTGCATACAACATCCTTATCACAAGTGCTCTTATCACAAGTGCCTTCCTTAATACCCATCACCAATGTAACCCATCCCCCCATATACCAAATCTCAGTTTGTTCACTATAGTTAAAGAGTCTGTTTCCTAGTTTCTTTCTTTAGCTTTTTCTCTACATTCATCTGTTTTATTTCTTAAATTCCACATATGAGTGAAATCATATGGCATTTGTCTTTCTGTGACTGACTTACTTTGCTTAGCATAGTATTCTCTAGCTCCATCCCTGGCACCACAAATGGCAAGATTTAACTCTTTTTTATGACTAAGTAATATTCCATTGTGTATATATGCCACAACTTTTTTATCCATTCATCAATCAATGGACATTTGGGCTGCTTCCATAATTTGACTATTGTTGATAATACTGCTTTAAATTTCAGGCGCATGTATTCCTAAAAGTCAGCATTTTAGTATCCTTTGGATAAATACCCTACAGTGCAATTGCCAGGTTGTAGGGAAGTCCTATTTTTAACTTTTTTCCACACTGTTTTTCAGAGTGACTGCACCGAGTGGCATTTTCACCTACAGTGTAAGAGGGTTCCCCTTTTTCCACATCCTCACCAACATCTGTCATTTCCTGTGTTGTTAAACTTAGCCATTCTGACAGGTATGAGATGATATCTCATTGTAGTTTTGATTTGTATTTCCCTGGTGATGACTGATGTAAAGCATCTTTTCATGTGTCTATTACTCATCTGAATGTCTTCTTTGCAAAGGTGTCTATTCATGACTTCTGCCCATTTCTTAAGTGGGTTATTTGATTTTTTGGGGGTGTTGAGTTTGGTAAGTTTTTTATAGATTTTAAATACTAATGCTTTATCAAATATGTCATTTGCAAATATCTTCTCCCATTCCATTGGTTGCCTTTTAGTTTCATTGATTGTTTCCTTTGCTGTGCAGAAGCTTTTTATTTTGTTGAAGTCTCAATAGTTTACTTTTGCTTTTGTTTCCCTTGTCTCAGGAGACATACCTAGTAAGAACTTCTTATGGCTGATGTCAAAGAGGTTACTTACTGTGTTCTCTTCTAGGATTTTGATGTTTTCCTTTCTCACATTTAAGTCTTTCATCCATTTTAAGTTTATTTTTGTGTATGGTATAAGAAAGTAGTCCAGTTCCATTCTTCTGGATGTTGCTGTCCAGTTTTTACAACACCATTTGTTGAAGAGACTGTCTTTTCCATAGGCTATTCTTTCCTATTTTGTCAAAGATAAGTTGACCATATAGTTTTGGTCCATTTCTGGCTTTTTTATTCTGTTCAATTGAGCTGTGTCTGTTTTTGTGCCAGTACCATACTGTCTTGATCATTACAGCTTTGAAATACAACTTGAAGTCTGGAATTGTGATCCCCCTACCTTTGCTTTTCTCTTTCAAAATTTCTTGGGTTATCAGGGCCTATTGTAGTCCCATACAAAGTTTAGAATGATTTGTTCTAGTTCTGTGAAGAATGCTGGTGTTATTTTGATAGAGATTGCATTAAATTTGTAGATTGCTTTGGGCAATATAGATATCTTTAGAATGTTTGTTCATCCAAGGCATCAGTGTGGAATATTTTTCCTTTTTTTGTGTGTAATATTCAAATTCTTTTATCAGTGCTTTACAGTTTTCAGAGTGCAGATGTTTTACCTCTCTAGTTAAGGTTATTTCTACATATTTTAGGAATTTTGGTGCAATTGTAAATGGGCTCAATTCCTTGATTCCTCTTTCTGCTGCTTCTTTATTAGTGAATAGAAATGCAACAGATCTGGACATTGATTTTGTATCCTGAGACTTTACCACTTTTGGCAATTTTTTGTGGAGACTTTTGGATTTCCTATGTAGAGTATCATGTCATCTGCAAATAGTGAAAGCTTGAC
Organism: Suricata suricatta; assembly: GCF_006229205.1. Classification (NCBI taxonomy): domain Eukaryota; kingdom Metazoa; phylum Chordata; class Mammalia; order Carnivora; family Herpestidae; genus Suricata; species Suricata suricatta. The sequence goes on from NC_043709.1 coordinate 113,077,108, forward strand.
TTCCTCACTCATTTATATACCTTTTATTTCTTTTTTAAGTTTACTATGAGAGAGAGAGAGAGAGAGAGAGAGAGAGAGAGAGAGAGAGATGGACAGACAGGGAGCAAGTGGGGAAGGGGCAGAGAGAGAGAGAGGGAGACACAGAATCAGACACAGGCTCCAGGCTCCAAGCTGTCCCCATAGAGCCCAACATGGAGGGGTCTAACCCATAAAATGTGAGATGATGACTCGAGCTGAAGTTGGATGCTTAACCAACTGAGCCACCCAGGCGTCCTTGCCTTTGATGTCTTTTTGTTATCTGATTACTGAGGCGAGGACTTCCAGTACTATATTAAATAACAGAGATGAGAGTAGATATTCCTGTCTTTTTCCTGACTATATATTAAAGGCTTTCAGTTTTTCCCACTGAAGATGATTTTGACTGTGGGGATTTTTGTATGTGGCTTTTATTATGTTGAGGAATGTTCCCTCTATCCATGCTTTCTTCAGTTTTTCTTTTTAATCATCACTAGGTGTTGTACTTTGTCAAATGCTTTTCCTGTTTCTACTGAGTGAATCAAACAGTTCATAAGAACCTTTCTTTTATAAATGTGATGTGTCACATTGATTTGTGACTATTGAACCAAACTTGCAACACGGAAATAAATCTCACTTGATTGTGGTGAATGATTCTGTTAATGTACTTTTTTTTTTTTTTTTTTTTTTTTTTTTTTTTTTTTTTTTTTTTTTTTTTTTTTTTTTTTAGTGGAGTCTTTGTCTGCTTTTGGAATCAGACAAGTGATTGGCCTTAGAGAATGAGTTTGGATGTTTTCCTTCCATTTCTTTCTTTCTTTCTTTCTTTCTTTCTTTCTTTCTTTCTTTCTTTCTTTCTTTCGGACTACTGTGAGAAAAATAGATATTAACTCTTCTTTAAATGATTCGTAGAATTATCCTGTGAAGCCAACTGGCCCTGGACTTTTACTTGTCGGGAGATTTTTGATTTGTAATTCCATTTCTTTGCTCATTATCAGTCTGTTCAAATTTCATCTTTCTGCCTGTTTTAACTTGTTAGTTTATATGTTTCCAGGAATTTATCCATTTATTCCAGGTTGTCCTATGGGTTGGCATATAATTTTCCATGATACTCTCTTATAATTGTATTTCTGTGGTAACATTTGTGATTTCTCCTCACTCATTTGTGATTTTTTTAAAATTTGGGTCCTTTCTCTTTTCTTTTTGATACCCTTGACTAGGGACTTACATTTTGTTTTCTAATTTTTAGTTTATTTTTTTAAAGAACCAGATCCTGGTTTCATTGATTTGTTCTACAGTGGATTTGTTTATTTGGTTGTTTGTATATCACTTATTTTTGTTCTAATCTTTATTGTTTCCCTTCTTTGATGGCTTTAGGCTTCATTTCATTTGTTGTTCTTTATCTAGCTTCTTTACATATAAGATTAGATTTCTTGCTTAAGATTTTTCTAGCTTTTTGAAGTAGGCTTATATTGCTGTATACTTCCTTCTTATGACTGCTTTTGCCAAATCCCAAAAGTTTTGGACTGCTGTGTCTTCATTTTCATTTGTTTCCATATATGTTTAAATTTTGTCTTTAATTTTTTGATTTGCTCATTCATTCTTCAATAGGATGTCTTTTTACCCCCAAGTATTTGTAATGTTTCTAAAATTTTTATGTTTATAGCATGATGGTGAGAAAAAAATAATGGTATGATCTCAATTTTTTTGTACTTGTTGATACCTTGTTTGTGACTTAGAAGGTTATGCATTCTCATGAATAGCTATGTGCACATGAAAAAAATGTGTATTTTGATGTTTTAGGATGAAATGTTCTGAATATAACTGTTATTATGTCCATCTGGTCCCATTCAAAGCCATTGTTTCCTTGTTAATTTTCTGCTTAGATAATCTACCCATTGATATAAAGGGGGTGTTAAGGTCCCCTACTATTGTTGCATTATTATCAATGAATTCCTTTATGTTTGTTATTGATTGCTTTATATATTTGGGTGTTCATGTTGGGGGCATAAATATTTACAATGGTTAGATCTTTTTGTTGGATAGTCCCCTTTATTATGATATAGTGCCCTTCATCTTTTGTTATAGACTTTCGTTTAAAATATAATTTGTCTCATAGAAGTGTCACTACCCTGGCTTTCTTTTGACATCCATTTCCATGATAAATGTTTCTCCATTCCCTCACTCTGAATTTGCATGTGTTATTAGGTCTAAAATGAGTCTATGGTAGGCAACATACAGATTTTGGTTTTTTATCCATTCTATTACCCTGTGTCTTTTGATCAGAATATTTAGTCCATTTACATTCAGAGTAATTATTATTATTATTATTATTATTATTATTATTATTTTAGAGAAGGGACTTTCCTTTTTTTTAATGTCTTTTATTTATTTTTGAGAGACAGAGAGAGACGGTGCAAGTAGGGGAGGGTCAGAGACAGAGGGAGACACAGAATCCAAGACACAGAATCCGAGGCAGGTTCCAGGCTCTGAGCTGTCAGCACAGAGCCGATGCGGGGCTCGAACCCACGAACTGTGAGATCATGACCTGAGCCTAAGTCAGACGCTTAACCAACTGAGCCACCCAAGTGCCCCAAGAGTAATTATTGATAGATATGTATTTAGTGCCATTTTATTACTTGATTTGTTGTTTCTGGAGATTTTCTCTGTTCTTTTCTTGTCTTTGTCATTTTTGGTCTTTCCTTTCAACTCAGAGTCCCTTTTAATATTTCTTGGAATGTTCATTTCATGGTAAAAAATTCCTTTAGGTTCTGTTTGGCTGAGAAACTCTTTATTTCTCTTTCTATTCTAATTATCGTCTTGCTGAGTAGAGTTTTCTTGGTTTCGGGTTTTTCTTATTCAGCACCTTGAATATATCATGTTACTACCTCTGGCTTGCCACATTTCTGTGGAGAGATTTGCAGCTGGCCTTACTGGTCTTCCCTTGTAAGTTAAGGACCTCTTTTGTTTTGCTGATTTTAGGATTTCTTCTTTGTCTCTATGTTTTGCAAATTTAATTGCATTATGTTTTGGTGTTGGCCTGTTATTTTTTATTTTGATGGGAGTTCTCTCTGCCGCCTTGACCTAGATATCTGTGTCCTTTCGGAGATTAGGGAAGTTTTCAAGTATAATTTCTTCAAATAAACCTCCATTTTTTCTCTCTTCTTCTTCTGGGACTCCTCTGTTAAGAATGTCACACTGATGGAGTCACTGAGATCTTTACGTCTACTTTCATTATCAAAGATATTTCCTTCCCTTTTCTTTACTTTCATTATTTTCCATAATTCTATATTCTTTATCATTTATTTGTTCCTCTACTTCTTGCATCCTTGTGTCATCTCCACCAGTCTGTTTTGAATCTTGGTTTTTGCATTTTACATTTCAGCCTGATTTGTTTTTAGTTCTTTTATCTCTGTGGTAAAGGTATCCCTGATGTCTTTTATATTTTTCTCAAGTCCAGCTAGTTTTGTTTTGTTTTGTTTTGTTTTGTTTTTTTACAATTGTTGCTTAAATTCTCCAAAAGGCAATACTCCATCATCTTGTCTCTGCAGAAACTGGGAATAGTAGTATGGGCATCACATTTCCCAATTTCAAACCGTATTAAAACTATAGTAATTAAAGCTATAGTAATTAAAATAGTATTCTACTGGCATAAAAGCAGACATGAAGTCTAATGGAGCAGCGTTAAGAGCCCGTAAATAAACTTGCACATATGTAATCAGCTAATATTTGAGAAGGTAGCCAGGAATCCTTAGTGAAAACCTATAGCTTCTTCAATAAATGGTTGTAGAAAAACTATATATTCACATGCACAAAAATGAAACAGTACTAATCTTACACTGCTCACAAAAAATAAGTCAAACTGGATTTAAGATAAAACCTGAAACTGTAAAAATCCTATTAAAAACATAGGGGAAGAGCTTTTTGACCTAAGTTTTGACAATATCTGTTTGGATATGACAGCAAAAGCATAAGAAACAAAAAGCAAAACCGGCAGTCAGATACATCAAAGAATAAGCTTCTGCCTAGCAAAAAGAGCAATAAAAAAAATAAAAAGGCAACCATGGAAGAGGAGACAATTTTTCAAGTCTTTATTGGATATGCAAATATATAGGGTTAATATACAAGTATTTAAGGAATTCATATAACACAATATCAAAATAAATCTGATGTTGATATGGGAAGAGGACATGAATAGATAATATTTTCAAGTAAGACATTTAAATGGTCAACATGTATATGAAAGGATGCTCAGCTTACTAATGATAATATAATTATTTGTCATTACTACTAATATATATGGTATACACACCAATATATATACAGTATATATGTCATATATAGTTAATAAATCTACTAATAATAGCAAAATGCAAATACTTATAACCTCATAAAGCATAATAAAATACACCATGATGTAAAATAATATTTATTACTGCTTATAAATATTCCAACATGTGCAGTATCTTGGGAAGTTATTACTATTTAGTAAATTTGAAGATATACTCTCCAAGTTAGTGAATGAATTCTTAGGAACAGACTGTGAAGAAACTGCTGCGTATGCACATCATGAATAATGTTAAATAACTTCCATAGAATCATTTTTCAGAAGTGCCCCAAATTGGGTTCTTGCACAGTTTTGCTCCTTGGTGAAAAGATAATGAGAATGCAACGTTGTAACCGAAGATTCCTATGGTTGATATTGACTTTTAAAAAGGCAGTGGAGACTGCCTGTTATTCATGAGCTACCCAAATCTTATGTGGCAAAATTTATCACGTAAAAGAACAAATTTACCATTTTAACCACTTTTTGGGTTTAAAGCCAGTAAGTATAGTCACATTATATTTCAATCATCATCACCATGCATCTCCAGAACTTTCCATCTCCCCAAACTGAAAGTCTGCACTCAGTAAGCAACTCCCTTGTCTCCAATCCCTAAATTTGACTGCTCTAGGTGTCTCATAGATGTGGAGTCATAGCATATTTGTACTTTTGTGTCTGGTTTATATCACTTAGATTAATATATTCAAGACTCATTCATGTTGTAGTGTATATCAGAATTCCCTTACTTTTACAATTGAATAACATTTGATTGTATGCATATACCACGTTTTATTTATCCATTCATCTGCCAATGAACATTTGGTTTTCTTTGATAAATGTGAATGAGGCTGCTATAAAAGTGGATGTACAAATATCTGTTTGATTCTCTGCTTTCAGTTCTTCGGGGTATGTATCCAGGAGTGCAATTCCTAGAATACATGACAATTCTATGCTGTCATATTTATGTTTTGAGGAACTGCCATACTACTTTCCATAGTAGCTGACCAATTTTACATCCCCAACAGCAAGGTACAAGGATTCTAATTTATCTACGTCCTCACCAACCCTAGTTATTTTAAGTATTATTATTATTAGCAACTTTAATGGATGTGAAGTTATACCTCACTGTCACTTTGATATGTATTTCCCTAATCTCAGTTTTTTTTTTAAGCAGGAACAATTTACAACCTCTACCCCAATTACTACCCGACTCGTATATGATTATTATTTTCCTTTTTCAAAGCAACTAATATTGTCAGTATCCAAATGACTCCAAAATCTTCTAAGTAGATTTATTTCCTCATTAGTCTCTGGCACTTCACCAAAAAGGCATCACGTGTCCTGTGAAAGAAAACCCTTAATTATTCATATAATGTCACAGTACATGTGACACTCTGCTTGTCTTCTTCCTCTAAGGTCTGACATGTTATATACTCAAATGAGAGGAGTAACCCACCTTTAATCCAAACTATTATCTTGCACCCAGAACAAATGAAAGATATTGGAAAACCTCTTGAATATTCAGGGTACTTTTTACCTTAGCTTGAAAAGAAAAAATAATTAGGAAATATTTTTTCTTGCTAGTTCAGAGCCAAAGGCTCTTGGTCATAACAACTTTGTGGTGCTCTTCTCAGTTAAACTCATGAGGGTGAGACTTCCGTGGAGGTCCTGAAATGTTGAGAACATGAGTACAACACCTCTCATCTGGTCTGCGACCGTTCAGAGGAGGCCAAGAGGAGGCTGTCACCTTGAGCTGAATCCAGTCTAGAAAAATTGAGCCTAAAGCTAAGAGAGAATTTCTTCTTTATACCCAGGAAGCAGGGTATGCATTCTGTAACATTCATATCAGTTTGTTTTAAAAACCTGATAGAAGTCAGCACATTTTTTTAAAACACTTAAGTTTAATGTTCCCTTCTTGGGGGGAAATAAATGCCAGAGAATTTTAAGCTCTTCTGGCAGCACACTAGCTCACCCCCAGATTAAATTTCTTTCCTTCATCGAATTCTCAAGGCATTGTTAGAATGAAAAAGTAGGCCCCAGAAAAACACTTAACCCATAAGGGTCTGGAGAAAGTCACCTTTTGAAAGACCCATGTAAAAATCAACACATTTTATTTTAATCACAATTCTGCAAATCATTCTCTTCTCCAGTGGATACTAGTGAACTACTGGCCTCTAAAGGTCATGACCTTAGGCACCAGTATTTGTCCTTAAAAACAAGACTATAATAATAATGACTGCCTTCAAAAACCCTGAGAAGGAGGCAAATCATGAGAAACTCTTGAATACTGAAAACAAACTTGAGGGCTGAAGAGGGAGGGGGAAAAGGGAAAAGAGATGATGGTCATGGAAGAGGCACTTGTGGGGAAGAGCGCTGGGTGTTGTTGACAGTAAACAATAAAAAAAGACACACAAACAAAAGGCCTGAGAATGAAAGCTGTGCAAATGTTCTTCTCTTGTTCCTCTACATGGATTTACTCATGACTTTTACTGATTTCTTTATCAATTATTTTTAAGTTTTGCTCACTTCTTTATTGGCTTACTTAACTCTTGAGTTTCTCCTTCAGTCTGGACTGATCTCTTTCATCCTTCATCCGGTCTTCAACCAGCAGAGGAGATAAATGCTAACAGGGATTGGAGCATGATCTGAGTGGGGGAAAATGCTATTGTGTTATTCTAGTTAATTGCCTCCAATAGATCGTCATATTTGCTGATGTTTCCCTTGAGCCATGACAAATTTGGAGTATATGTTAGGTTATTGTTAAATTAGTAAGTAAATTACTTCTATAAGAAATAAAATGTTCAGTTTTCTTTTACTTTTGCCATTTGGCTATTTACTTACTTTTCTTTCTAAGCTTGTTCTATTAAAATGTCATATCATGTTACTTCTTTTTTCTTGTATATCTTAAGGTGATCTTTGTTTCAACTAATTACTTGTTTTGACATTTCCTGTCCTTTCTTATTTTCACGCTTCCTGAGAGTCTTTCTATGGCATCCCATTTGGTAATCATTATTCTGTTGTTTTTTTTAACGTTTTTTACTTATTTTTGAGAGAGAGAGAGAGAACGTAAGTGGGGGAGGGGCAACAAGAGAGTGGGACAGAGGATTTGAAGTGAGTTTTGTGCTGACAGCAGAGAGCCTGATGCAGGACTTGAACTCACCAAGAGATCCTGACCTGAGCCAAAGTTGGATGCTTAACTGACAGCCACACAGGTGCCTCCAATAGCCATTATTTTGATTTGTAAATTTGTGTAGACCATTTTCCATTTCCAAATGATTAAATGGGCAATTAGCTCAGTTGTAGACTTGCCTTTTAGAATATATTGATATAGGTGTGCTTGGGTGGCTCAGTCGGTTAGCATCCGGTTTCAGCTCAGGTCATGATCTCACAATTTGTGGGTTCGAGCCCCACGTCGGGCTCTGTGCTGATAGCTAGCTCAGAGCCTGAAGCCTGCTTTGGATTCTGTATCTCCCTCTCTCTCTGACCCTCCCCTGCTCATGCTATCTCTCTCTGTCTCTCAAAAATAAATAAAAAGCATTAAAATTTTTTTAGAATATATTGATATACGTAATAAATGAGGACAGAAAATAGATTAAAACCTCTTTAATATACTACTATCTGGGAAAGGACTAGCATTTGTGGGAACTGACTTTGACACATGAAATTAGATTTTGGAGGTTATGAATATATTATTCCTAACATGGTTACATAGTTGCTTAACAGTGAAACATTTTATTTTAGGATACCTGTTATTTTTCAGTGAACTTCCTTTCTGGTTTCTATTGCAGTTTTCAGACCAACCCTGAGTGGTGGCTGTCATAGGTTCAAACATCTTTATTCTGTAGACAAAAATACTGAATATAAAGATTTAACACCTCTTCTATGGGCATCTGGTATATTGCCTTATATGTAGTAAATATTCACCACATACTTTAAGGGATTATTGATTTATCAACAAACATTGACTTAGCTTTTATTACCATACTAGTGTTAAAAATACAATGAAAAAACCATATGATACAATACAAAAAAATTAAAATATCACTTACTCTTAAAGTAATCATATTTCATTTGGAAATTGATAATAATACCATGATAATGCATTTCAAACTCTTACTGATTATAATTGTGGTACAATAAAGTATCTGTTTAGGGAAAGATTATAGATTTTGTTGTTAGATTACAAGTGGCAGGGAAAATCCCAGTTGGAAACTAATAAAATGGTGGGTAAAATCATTTTATTTGCTCTGAATGACTTTCATAGACCTATAAAACTTATCTATGAACAAATTCTGAAATAACATGTTCTGAAAGCCTGAAATACTTGTTAGAATGAATTATTATTCTTCCTTTGAATGGAAGATCAAACCCTAAAAAGAAGAATGTTAATATACTTCCATGTTGTTCTCTCTCTGGTTTTGGAACACTCACTGTTATATGAAATACCTCATCAGCACAGAAAGATTAATTTAGTTAATATATCACAAAAATGTAGTCTGAGGTCTCCAGAGCACTTATGTTCATTTGTGATTCTTTTCATAATTGTTGTAGTAGTGAATTTTTACATGAGAAACAGAGTCCAGCAAGAATATCAGAACCTCAGTGAAGGAGAAGAGAGTCTGGGTATTATGATCACTCCTCTCATTCTTAGCCACACACCCCTACTACACAACTCCTGCCAAGGCCTCAAATATTTCTTATTCTCAACCTCTTGGCTCACCTAATACAGATACATTGCTCACCATTAAAAGGTCAGCCATCATAAAAAGTTGAGAAGGGATGAAAGGACATTACCCACATGAATAAAGAGAGCTACGTGAAGAAAAATATTTAAAATCTTAATTTTTACCATGTCCCATGTAGCTTTATTTTATTGGGGAGGCTCATTTTATCCTTTAATATGTTCCCCAAATATTATCAGGTCTTTTATTGGCCCAACATGCCTAGTTTAGTACTTATTTATTTGACTGAATATCTTACAAAATGACCTTTTACAACAAGTTTTGTCACCTTGTTGAGACAATCAAGAGTTAGCTCTACTCTTGATACAATATAATGCTACAATTATTTTGTTGCCTATTAAGGTGATTGAATCTAATTGCAAAAGAAATATCATTTTCTTTTTAAAGAACAGGGCTGATATTTAGAAGAGTTCAATTCTCTTCTGTGGAAAACTGTTCAAAATTCAAATTCATGTCTCAGTTCACCTAGAGTAAGAATTCTGCTTTATATAAAGCCAGACCCTAACAAATCCAAGTGCAAGTGGGCTTGGTACTAGGAAAAATGTTACAAATATGCCAGTGAAGCCACTGTTAGCATGATCCACATGAGTCATTAAACTAAATAATAATTGTAGAACTTATTCTGTTATATTCCACTAATAGAATATTTCGTTCTCAGTGCACCTCTTTACGCATTTCCTATTTGTTGTCACATGTATTGTTCAAGGAAGGTAGAACATGTATAGGGATATTAAACTGGTAGGCAAGTGAAACTTTGGCAATTGCATAAAATCTGATATGCAATAAATCTGTTCAGCTAATAGCAGGAGCAGGACTATTTTCTTTTAAGGTAACATATGTTTTTGTTTGGTTGTTTGTTTTGGCTTGTTTTTTTTCTCTAATTAGACCAGTTGGAGCCAGAAAGCTGACATCTGACACCAAACTGCTATCTCTTTTGGTAACTATACAAAGTGGTATTGGATTTTTGTTCCAAAATCTTTAAAACACATTTTTACACTTTTCTACTTCAAATAGTATAATTACCAGATACATATACTAATTTTTATATTAAATCCTTGTCAATTATACAATTAATGCATTAGTAAGAAGAATTGTCATGTCTGAATTCCTGAAGTCATATGATATACACTTTTTTCTTATACTTGCACTTATTTTTGCAGAATTTACTACCAGTCCATAAGTTTTTGTTTCTTCAGGGGTGTCTTTTTCTTTTGGTTTAGGAGCACTCTGCTCTTTTTCAATATGGATGATCTCAATGTGGCAGGGAGATTGTAAATATTATTATATTATCCATTTATGGTTTAATCCAATTATGTGACCTGTAAGTTCCGTGCCACATCTTGGGGACTTTGTTCATCTGGATGTGCTCAATGACCAAAGTGTCTACATCTAAGTCTTTAAGTTCAGTATTACTCTCTGCATTTTTAAGGATGTGCAGTAAAAATTCATTAGTCTTTTGGGGCCACAAACCCTGTGTCCAGCCCTCATCTTTGGCCTTGGCATGCCTAACAACTCCACGGTTGTAGTAATGGAATGGCCACACATTGCTTCTGCAAAGTGACATCTTTCAGAAAGTTGGTGGCTTTACTGATGTGCATACCCTTGAGGGCCTGGGTAATTTCACATGTGTTCTTAAAGTGAATATGAAGATCATCTCAGGCTGCTTACAGAAAGAATGAAGTTGTATAATATACTTGGATATTACACTGATCCTGCATTGTCTATAAATTTAATTTTGAAAGAACTCAACACAAGAAAATATGTTGCTTGTATAAGTATTTTCCCACTATTAAGATATATAAAATATTGTTTTTATCTTTCAGGTTGGTATTTGACTTTAAACTTTTAATTTTTATTATGATGATGAATAAGTGGATAACATTTATTTCCAATTCCAGAGGAAACAGAAATTGTACATCTTCATTGGTTGATTGAAGCTGATATAAGGAAATCAAATATGTATCGAAATGATGAAATTCCCTTAACTATAAAGAACAAACTGATTGTTATCAGAGGTGAGGTGGGTGGCATATGGGTTAAATAGGTGATGGGGATTAACAGAAAATTTCAATAAGCTACAGCATCCATCTTTCTTTCATATTGTCACTGTCTTGAGTCCTATGTACTTAACATTGGTGCTTTTATTGTTGTTTTGTTGTTAAAAATCAACATTCCCTGCCTTCTTTGCTTATTGTCTATCCAGTTCCATGTTAGGGCTTTCGGAATCAGAAATTTACATGATAGAAGGTAGAGTGAGTCTCTATATTTCACTCATCTTCACTATTATCCTAGTGTGACAGCTTCATTGGTTAACTTAAGGGTGATTTGCTTTGATATGCAAATTTCATAATTTTATGTGCACACGCTGTTTGAAACGCATTGAAATGTTTTATGTGAATGGATGTAATTTCATACTAAAGATACTCTCCAAGGAAGATAGGAAACGTACTATCACCATTTTAAAGACAAGAATATTGGGGCACTTGGGTCGCTCAGTTTGTTAAGCTTCCAACTTTGGCTCAGGTCATCACCTCGTGATTCGTGAGTTTGAGCCCTGTGTTGGGCTCTGTGTTGACAACTCAGAACTGGAGCTTGCTTCAGATTCTGTGTCTCCCTCTCTCTCTGCTCCTCCTCCATTCACACGCTGTCTCTCTGTGTTTCTCAAAAATAAATAAACATTAAAATTTTTTTAAAAGACAAGAACATTAAGATTTAGGAAATCAAGATATGGTTCTTGAATATTAGACTTCAGACTACAAATTCAGCTATTTTTCTACACAATCACATAATTTCACTAAATATTTCTGTAATACTGAGAAACCTATTGTTTGATTTGTTATTTCTCAAAAGCAAGGAAGATAGAGGAAGGTAAGCCGTAGGATAAGACCAAAAAATTTGAGTCATTTACATCCTTAAGTCTTTTCATTACTATTAGGGATATTATAAAATTGCAAAAAATCTATATTCAGGGATAGAAGAATATAATTTAAATGTTACATGACTACATTTTATTTCACAGTGAATCAGGGGAGAATGCAACTAATATTTATTAAGTTTCTGCTACGTGTCAAGCTAGTAATTTCATTTATTTATTAGTATAAATTTGTGAGTAGATTATTAGCCCCATTTTTAATAGAAGTATATGCTGATGCTCTTTGAAGTTATTTAGCATGACTAAGATTACACAAATAATAACTGTGAGAGCCTGGATTTGAACCAAACTCTTTTTACTACAAAGTCAATGGATAAGAGAAATCAAGTTGTAAAAAACAGATCATAGGAGAGTAAATGAAATAGCAGAACAGTCTAGAATTGCCAGACAAAAAACTATGGATGGGAGAAAGGTTTGTCACCTGCTAAAGGCCAACAAAAGTCCCCAGTGTCATCCATGTCTCCCTCCTTGTGTGAGACACCTCTGACTGCTGTAAGTATGCCCTTGATGAGAGGAAGAAAACTGGGACCAACAAGTGTTTTCTTTTGACATTTCTATCCTTTAAATTTCTCTTTATGGTTAAGGGATATCTTAATATATCTTAGACTTTCCTCAATATCTGGCCTTGAAAGAAACAATTTAACCATAGATTTGGTTCCTCATTACTGTTCTTGTTTAATTTTTGCCATATGAAGGGAAAAAAGTAAAAATTAAAATATGTATTAGGATTGGGATGCTTTGAAAAAATAGTATTTGTAGAAGAATCTGAAGCATCAAAATTAAGTTAGCAAAAAAAAAGAAGGTCTTTTCATAACATGAATTAAAAGTTGAGAAAAACTTGATGAGGTATTCCACATATGTTGGTAAAAAGACTACCTAGAAAATGTTAGTGACCATGGCATCTCTGATTTCCTTCAGATCAATGAAGTATCTCACTAAGCTATCTAATGGAAACAAGAAAATCTCTCAATTCTACTAAAATTATTTAATTTTTTTAGGAATGTTGTTGCAGCAACTTTAGAAACTGAAATATTTTCCAATTCCTTCTGTGAGACTCCAATACCTTTTCAGATAAATTATGAGCTTTATGCCCACCCAGAAAGAATAACAAAAAGGAATAAAAAGTTTATATTACTAAAAAAAATAGATGGAATCTTTTTCCATTAAAAATCTCCAGCCAATTTATGCCTCTGTGAAAACATTTATCTGAAGTAAGCAATCTCTGATACTTCTTTACACATATTTTATAACTGCAATTATAATGTAAAGTATTTCAATTCCAATAATGCCATAGAGTAATTTCTGAAATTTTTACTATGTATACTTACAGGGTTATTTTACTGAATTCTATATCTTAACAATGATTCATTGTAGGGCTTTTAAAAACTTCCCAGGAGTGTATTTGTGGAGCCTACATTCAGCCTTCTAGTCTTTGCTTCCTTAACCATCAACTGTCTTCAAATAATCTGTTACAAATAAGCTTTTGAAGAATATACATTGTACTGAAAAGGATATTAAGAGAAAGTGATTGGACCAATGGCACCATCTACTACAGATAGCCAAGTTAACTTTATAACATTCTAATCACTGTGGAGAGAAAGTAACATATTTCAAATAGATTTCAGATAAACAAAAATCTATTGAACCATGATTAATATTTTCTCACTTTTTCTATGATGTTGCTTTCCCCATAAACTATAATACCTTAACAGTAGGTAGGATCTTTCCATGATTTATCTTTGTATCCATAGTAACTAAGCTATAATAGACACTTGATAAGCATTTGTTGGTTTCACTTAAGCTTATTGAGTAGATATTTGTTACACATCTATCACATGTATTATACTAGTAGCTTTATGGAGTGCATACAGTATTTCCTTATACTTCCTGCACATAAAAATGCATACTTAAAAAAATAAGAGAGATACACACAAACTAAATTATGTGTATTCCTAGGTATAAGTAATTGAAAAAAAAATGCCTACTTGACTGCAAATTTAGGGAAGGGTTTGACAATGTTAGGAAAGATGCCATGGAGAATGTAGGGCTTTTTTAAGAGTGGCAGATTCTTGGGACATCTGGGTGGCTCAGTCTGTTAAGCCTCTGACTTCGGCTCAGGTCATGATCTCACGGTTTCTGAGTTCAAGCTGGACATTGGGCTTTCTGCTGCCAGTGTAGAGCCTGCTTCTGATCCTCTCTCTCCCTCTATCTCTGCCCCTGACCTCTTTCTCTCTCTTTCCTTCTAAAAAATAAATAAACATTAAAAAGAGAGTGATTGACTCCATAAATATAGAAAGAGCAGTTATCCATATTCTTGGTGGGAGGTAGGATTTGATCTTTAGAAACCTGATAAATGCTTAAAGTAAACAGATTAAGTTATGGCTGCTAACAGTTGGGTTATATGGAGTAGCTACTAGAGGCATTTAAAATTTTTGAACTCAGTAATGCGATAATGGAACAGGTATTTTATTTTATTATTTAATTAAATTAATTAATTTATTATTTATTTATTGGAGGGGGACAGAGAGAATATAAACAGGGGTGGGGCAGGGGAGAGAGAGAGAGAGAGAGAGAGAGAATCCCACATAGGCTCCACATAGTTAGGGCACAGAGCCTGACATGGGACCCAAACTCAGCACACTGTCAGATCATGACCTAAACTGAAGTCCCAAGATTAACCAACTAAGCCAACCAGGTGTCCCTGGAACCAGTATTTTAAAAAGCTAATTTGACAGTAACATGCAAGGTCACGTAGAGTAATTTCAGAGTGCATGTAAATGGCTGTTATTTCAAGCAGTGAGAGTAATTAGGAAAGAATAGTGACTAAATACTTTTCCTTTTGGTATCTGATGTAAGAAGTCCTCATATCTACCAAGAAATGATTAAGTCATGGTACTAAGGCATGTTGGGTTTAGAGTAAAGATGGGTCATCCAGACAGCAAGGAGGTTAGTGGGTGACCAAAGTAAAGGAAGTATGAGCCGCAGATATTGATGTAGATGTGAAATGGGAATGAGTTGTGAAGTTGCAAATATAGGTGAGTTGGAGTAGGAAAGGATAAGCTTGGAGTAGAAAGTAAGGGTCCAAACATTAAGAAATATTTGTCAATTAAAAGCTTATAAAAAATCCAAGAAAAGAAGAAATAGGAGAATCTGGGCAATATAGTGGTTCAGTCATCAACTGATATCAGTTTAAAAAAATATTTGGGGCGCCTGGGTGGCTCAGTTGGTGAGGCGTCACACTGGCTCAGGTCAAGATCTCACAGTTAGTGAGTTCGAGCTCCACGTCGGGCTTTGTGCTGACAGCTCAGAGTCTGGAGCCTGCCCTAGATTCTCTCTCTCTCTCTCTCTCTCTCTCTCTCTCTCTCTCTCTCTCTCTCTCTCTCTCCCTCTCTCTCTCTCTCTCTCTCTGCCTCTCCCCCATTTGTGTTCTGTCTCTCGCAAAAATAAATAAACATTAAAAAATTTAAAAAATATACTATACTGTTCTCAGTAGTTAATACTACAAAATGGTTTCACTTTCTGTCATTTTAAATCATTAGTAAAATATTTAGAATTAGGAAGTAAGCATAAAGATTCAAAGTTCCATTGCAGGTGTAATCCAATACACATAGGCTATATTTTGAGGATCCATGGCCTTTTCAACTCCCCTTCAATAGGACTGAGTTTTAGTTGCATATTTTCTCAGTTGGAAAATGCAAAGCCTTCCAAATGGAAATCCTGTCTTCTCCTTTGACTCCCACAGGGGCTACTAGAAGTTTAGTCTGCATTACAATATAATTGAGTTTAAATTGTCTTTTGACAAAGTGTTTTGTTTACTTACATACCTAAGTGAACCAAGAGGCAGCTTATAATAGAAAGTTATCTCTTTTTTTAAATTGCATTCTAAAGGGCCTTCTGTAGAGGTGAGAGATTTAGTTGATTTTTTTTAAATGATTTATGGATTTGAAAGGAGATCAAAGACCATGTATGAAACTGCCTCCCACACTCCCAATTGAACTGGCAGTGGTTTCAGAATTGTTTAAGAAAAAAAATATGTAGATTCAGTCAATGTGTCTAGAATTTTGTTAAACTCAAAATGACGATCCTATTGTAATCATGTGTCCACTATTGGTTAAGAATAATGCAGAAAAATAAAACATTTTCTTAGAGACATCATGGGGATTTAAATGTAGTAAACAATGTTTTTAGTTTTTTTTCTTTCATTCTATAATAAAAAATATATAATAATATAATTTCCATTATCTTATTGATGTAATATATAAAGAAAATTATTCAGATTAAAGAACATTATATTTTGAAAGAATCAATTCCTGTGGAGCTTACTGAATGCAAACAAAAGACTAAGTGCTGTTTGGATTATGGGAAAACAAGGGAAAAATAAATTGAAAATATTAGCAATCACTGAAGTAGAGGCATATCTTAAGGTATAAATTCCACATTAGCAAAATAAGCCTGTATCTTATCACCTTACAAATCTACTTCTCTTCCATCCATTGAAGTGCTGACCACCAATCTTATTCTCCTTCATTATGCTCTTTCATTATCTATTATTCAGTTTCTTCCAGATGGCTCAGATCAATCCTATCCTTGCTGTTCCTTCAATTTACATATTAAGACTTAGTTTCTCTATTAGAGTAATCTAATGAAGGCCAATCTTAGAGAAGAGGTACACTAATAGATAATTACATGTGGTTGGACAGCAAGAAAATTCTTGAGTGATAAACTTTTCAAATTTTTTTCTAATTTTTTTATGTTTAGTTATTTTTGAGACAGAGAGAGGGAGACAGAGTGCCAGCAGGGGTGGGGCAATCAGAGCCCAACTTGGGCTCAGACTCAGAACCACAAGATCATGACCACAAGATCATGACCTGAGTTTAACCAACTGAATGCCCTGAATGATACACTTTAATTATCCAGTAAAATCTGCTAAGACAGAAGAAAGGTGATTCCCCACCCCCCCAACTCATCTTGCTTGAAATATTCTTTCAGTCTCTGGCTTTTTTTTTTTAATGTTGATTTACTTGTTTTGAGAGAGAGAGAGAGAGGGAGAGAGCGATTGCACAAGCTGGGGAGGGACAGAGAGAATCCCAAGCAGGCTTCACAATGTCCACACAGGGCTTGATGTGGGGCCAGATCACACGAACTGCAATATCATGACCTGAGATGAAATCAAGAATCAGACACTTAACCAACTGAGCTGCCCAGGTGCCCCACAGTCTCTGGCTTTTAAACACAGCTTAGAAGATACTTGTCCTGTGTATTTCTTTGGTTCCTTGGGGCCAAAGTGATGTTTTTCTATCTTGTAGTTCCTAACAGTTGCTTGCAACTCAGTTGTAGCACACATTATATTTGCTATTATTAAAATGCTTTTCTTATTCTTCTCATAAGATAATAAGCTCCAAGAAATAATATGAAATTTTTTCCTTTCAATGTGTAATGTTATTTGTAAAACATATGAAGCACTTTATGTATTTTAGTGAAATGAAATTGGAGTGTTCTCTTCATACTTCTATTCTTTATCTATGAAATTGGTGGATTCTATGTGTAATGTTCTTCTATATGTAGAATTTCAGATTTTATGACTATGAATCTTCATAACTGATAATATAAATAAATTTTACGAGAGGACTTTTACTACTTCTTAAAGAATGAATAGGTTAATTCTACTTCTTTTTGGATCATTCATGGATTTATAGGCTAACTTCATCCATTCCCCCATTTTCTCCATTTTCTCAACCCTTTTATATACTACTTCAGTTTCAGGCTATATGTTTAATCTCTTCTTTGAATACAGCATTCATGGATGATCTTAAAGTAATACTCCTTATCTGAGTGGCATGGTTCCAGGCTTCCCCTTTTCTTGCTGTCCCATTACCCCTTTTTCTTTCTCTTACTCTAGTAACCCCTAAATTCACTGATCAGAGAGAAACTTTTACTTGAATATAAAGTTTATTTTATGCTCACTATATTTTTACCTGATAGTCACCATAATAAAATTAAGATAATTTTTTAATGTTTATTTATTTTTGAGAAAAAGGTGGGCAGGAGAGGCAGAGAGACAGGGAGACAGAGAGTCCTAAGCAGGCTTCATGCTGTCAGTGTAGAACCTGAGTCAGGGCTTAATCCCTCAAATTGTGTGATCATGTCCTGAGATGAAATCAGGAGTCAGGCACTTAATCGATTGAGCCAACTAGGAACCTCAATAGTAAGATAATTTGTAATATTAATATAAAAACCAAAGAGTACATGGTTACCTAATTGATGGAAGCCTTTAAGACTAGAGAATTGAAAATCTGCTAATTGTTGGGTACACACTTTCTGACAAGTCATTTAGTTAAGTTCCACAGGGAATAGAGATCTGATGGTTAATTTTATGTGGCAAGTTGACTATCCATGAAATACCCATGAAATGTTTAATCCAGATTAAACATTATTTCTGGGTGTACCTATAAATGTGATTTCAGATAAAAGTGGCATTTAAGTGGGTGGACTCAGTAAAGTAGATTTCCCTGCCTAATGTGAGTAGGTATTATTACCAGTCCATTGGGGATTGAAAAGAATAAGAGGCAAAGAAAGGAAAATTTTGCTCCTCTCTTCATTCTCTTCCTCATTACTTGAGTCTAGACATCTCATTTCATCTTCTCTGGCCCTCAGACTAGGATTTACATTACTTTATTCCCTTATTCTTAGACCTTTGGGCTCAGATTGACTTACACCACTGATTTTCCTGGGTCTCCAGTTTGCAGAGGACAGATCATGGACTTTTTGGCCTTCATAATTATGTGATCCAATTTTCATAATAAATATACTTACATATTTATATATATATCTATATATGTATTCCATTGGTTCTGTTTTTCTGAAGAACGCCAATTAAAACAAATTTTGGAAGTGACAGTGGTTCTGGAGGAACAGAATTTTTTAATAGTTTACTGCCAAGTTGGTTTCCATATAACACCCAGTGCTCTTCCCCACAAGTGCCCTCCTCCATGTCCATCACCCCTCTTACCCTTACCCCCCACCTCCTTCAGCCCTCAGTAGAGGAGCACGGATAGTAGTAAAAGGAGCATGAATAGTTTATGACATAAGCTCTTTATAAAGATATTTAAAATACCTGCATTGGATAATCCTAACTATTTCTACAAATCAAGAAGCTAGATGACTCAGTATATGATACTTCTTCACATTTTTGCAAAACTAATGAATATAATTGTGGTAAATTCTCCTTTGTGAGGAGGGGTCCTGGGGAGATGACGAGTGATGCAATGCCATTCCCAAAGGCTGATGGGCAATGGGAACAGAGACATTCCCAAACACTTAATGGAAACGTGAACAAGGCACATTTCTCAATGGAAAGCAATGGAAACGTGGACATCCCCGAGAGCAATGGAGATGGACCAAGAGCTGAGGGCTAATGGCAAACTTTATTAGGAACAGCATCTTATTTTATACCCTCCTTAGAGCATAATAAATGTTTAGTCAGCAGTAAATGTTTAACCATAACAATAGATACAAAGAAAGGATAGAACAGGAACAGCTTGCAACTGTGCGTGGGTTTATCTCCTGAGCCATGGTTTCTTGATGCACTTGGCTCATGACCAGGCGGGCTCTGTCCTCACGTCCTCCTGGGACTTCATCAAGTCTTACGTTCCTAGGGTTCTGAGAACAGAAGTTTGATAAGCACAATTCATACACAAGGACAGTGCTGAGAACAGAGGTCCAATAAGGACAGTTCGTCCTATTTCCCAACAATAATGATGCTGGTCATTTGCTACTAATGTTGCTAGACAAAGTGGTGAAAGAAAAGGATAAATTCAGGATTTCAAATCCCAGCTCAAATGCCTTTTTTCCTAGTGGAAGAGATTTCCTAAACCCCAGTAGAAGTGTCCTCCCCACCTCCAGTAGTGACAGCATCCAACCCTCAGTGATGTCAACCTCTTTACTCACAATGGCATAGACTTTCCCCCCCCTCAGTTTGAGGAGACCAACCCCTTATTGCCTGAGGAAAA
This sequence comes from Suricata suricatta, assembly GCF_006229205.1. Classification (NCBI taxonomy): domain Eukaryota; kingdom Metazoa; phylum Chordata; class Mammalia; order Carnivora; family Herpestidae; genus Suricata; species Suricata suricatta. The sequence goes on from NC_043709.1 coordinate 113,097,127, forward strand.
TGTAATGGTTTGCCCCTGAGGCAGTTGCTATGCAATCCAAAGATATTTCTGAGAATGTATCCCCCTCACCCCTCTTTGCAGTTATACCTACAATTAGCCTTAAGTCCTAGGAGACTCTAAGGGAGGTACAATGTATGATCCATAAGGAGTTGCATTATGCTCCAGAAGAACTATTGAATGTTCTGATTTATATAGACAGAAGTCCATAGAACATGTTTGGCAATGGATACTATGGGAGTGAAATTATAGTAGAATAAACAAAATTGGGTCAGGCTGAACCCGACATGGGCTCACTAAACAGACATGCTGCATATTATGCTGCAGCTTGGGAAGTTAGAAAGGGCTCTAACAGTGTTTGGTTGGCTGAAACTTGGACCAAATGTGCCAATAGCTTGTAGAGTTGGGGCAAATTTCTTCAAAAGGCTGTACATATTCTAAATCAGCATCCAATATATGGTGCTATTTCTCCAATAGCCAGAATTCATCGTCCTGGAATCTAGAAGTGAAAATAAAAGTGAACCACTCACTATTACCCCTAGTGACTCACTAGCAAAATTATACTTCATTTTCCCATGACTTTATACTCTGTTGGCCTGGAGGTCTTAGTTCCAGAGGAAATAATGCATCCACTAGAGACAGAGCAATGATTCTGTTTAATTGAAAGTTAAGACTACCATTCAGCCACTTTGGTCTCTTCACTCCTCTGAATCCACGGGCAAAGAAGGGAGTTACTGGGGTGACTAAGACAACTAATTTTTACAACTATGTGGAAATCGAACTATTTGAAAGAAAAAATTAAGTATTGTTAATTTGACATGACAGAATTTAAGTTACAGGAAATCAAGGAGAAGAGTAAACATCACTGAAGACTTTGCCTCTTCTTCTGGAGAAGGAGTTAGTGCGGTTTTGGGTGTTTACAAGATGGTTAAATGTGGCTGAAGGAGATATGTATGGGTGACAAAGGGGTGGACTTGTAAGGATTGATTTTGACGACTTGGCAAAATTAACAATATTTTGAGTCTATTGCTATGAGGGTATTTTGAACAATATTAGTATTTAAATCAGTGGGCTCAAACCAAATTGCCCTCACCAGTGTAAGTGGGCATAATCTAATTTGTTGAAGGCCAAAGAGAACAAAAGGCAGAGAAAGGAAAAAAATGCACTCTTTTTTTCCTGTTCACTGCTTAAGCTGAAACATCTTATCCCAGTGTCCTGAATTTATGTTGGGAATTATTCCATTGTATCCCCTGATTCATAGGACTTTGGACTTGTATTAGGTAGCACGATCCAGTCTCCCACTTGCACGTGGCAGACTGCAGCATATTTCAGCCTCCATATTTATGAAAACCAATTTCTCATAATCTCTTTCTCCCACATATATATTATGACATATCATATATCTTATATATAGGTATATATGTTAGTTCTGATTCTCTGAAGAACACTGACTAATACAGAGTATAAAAACTGACACTTGAGGAGCACCTGAGTGGCTCAGTCCGACTTCAGTTCAGGTCATGATCTTGTGGTTCATGAATTTGAGCCCCATGTTGGGCTCTGTGCTGACAGTTCAGAGCCTGGAGCCTGCTTTGGATTCTGTGTCTCCCTCTTTCTCTCTCTGTCTCTCCTCTGCTCATACACTGTTTCTCTCTCTCTCTCTCTCTCTCTCTCTCTCTCTCTCTCTCTCTCTGAAAAATAAATAAAATATTATAAAAAATCCCGACACTTGGATTGTATTTTGAGGAAAATTGTAATGTGAATATTGACATCTTTGGGGTTGGAAGATGGCAATGGAGAACCCTAGGCTCACCTCATTTTACAAATATAACTAGATAAATACCCTAGAAATTGACCTGAAGACTGACAAAACAAACTCTACAACTAAAGGTAGAGATTAGGCCACAATAAAGAAGGTAAGAAGTGTGGTGATAACAGTTTGGGAGAGTGCTGATGCATAGGAGCACATGTGCCCCAATGTTCATAGCAGCACTGTCAATAATAGTCAAATCGTGGAAAGAGCCTAAATGTCCGTCACCTGATGAATGGATCAAGAAGATGTGGTACATATATACAATGGAGTATTACATGGCAATGAGAAAGAATGAAATCTGGCCATTTGTAGCAAAGTGGCTGGACCTCAAGGGTGTCATGCTAAGCAAAATAAGCTAGGTGGAGAAGGACAGATACCATATGTTTGCACTCATAAGTCTAATAGGAGAATAGGAGAAACCTAATGGAAGACCAGGGGGAGGGGAAGAGGGAAAGAGTGTTGGGGAGAGAGAGGCACACATTCATGAGACACTATTGAATACTGAAAATAAACTGAGGGCTGAAGAGGGAGAGGGAGGGGGGAACGGGGGTGGTGGTAATGGAGGAGGGCACTTACGAGGAAGAGCACTGGATGTTTTATGGAAACCAATTTGACAATAAATTATTTAAAAAATAAAATAAACTAGAAAATAATTTTTCAATAAAAAAGAGGTTTCTAAAATATTTTAATTTATCTAATCATTGGAAGAAAAAATAAAATTTTAGGTTGAATAATATGTTTTAAATTAAATTTTAGTATTTTCACCGTTATATCAAATACAATTTTTAGCATCTTTTATGAAGCCCATGATGGCAAAATTTCCAGGGCTTATCAAAGTCACAGTGCAACCCTGCCTTCAACCTTATGCATCTGATTATGGAGGCAGCCCTTGGTCTCAATATAACTGCTGATCAACCTCTAGACCAGCCCTTAACCCTCTACCTGTGATCTAGATATGTCTTGCTTTGCCACTCTGAGAATTTTGTCATAGCAGTGATTCTTTCCAGAATCTTGAGAGTAAAGCTCTTCTCTATTAGCATTTATCCTTCAGCATATACAGTTGAGTTATTCACAATAATTATGTTCCATAAAATTGCTACACACCATGTGAACACTAAATCATTGTTCTTAATGAAATATAGTAAAGGTTTTTTGAGCTTTTGGCCATAATATTATGCCATCTGATCAATACACAGTCTTGTTTTATGTGTGTTTCTGTTTAACAATCCCTAATTTAACATACATTATGGATTCATTAATGTTGAAATGATGGCCACCAACACTATAACTCATGACTTCACAAAGCTTATCTAATATGCCCTCTTTTTTTCCTGTAAGGCACACACAATCTTCCTGTACTTAGGTACAATAGCCAGCACTTTTAACACTTTACTTAGGGACCATTTTGAAGAGGAGAATCACAAAAAACACATGAATACAGTGGCACTAAATAAACCACAAAAAGGACATTTGCTTATAATATGAAACTGAAACAAAAAGACGGAACATTGCCTTGTTGGAACCCAGTTGGGAACATAAGCATTGGGAGAACCAAGTTTTCCCCTGATATGCAAATATATACAATTTATCATAAAAGCACAGTAAGTATTAGCTTTGGGATTACAAAAACAACTTCTAGTAGATGAATTCATGAACATGAAATATGTAAATAATGAGACTCAACTGTGTAGATGTTATGGACTAAACTGTTTTTTTCAAAAATTTATATTTTGAAGCTCTAACCCCAGGTACCTTAGGATGTGACTATATTCAGTGATGGGGCTTTTAAACAGATAATTAAGCTAAAATGTGTTCAATAAGGTGGGTCTTAATCCAAGAGGACTGGTGTCCGAGTAAGAAAGGGAGATTAGGACATATAGGGACAGGCATTAGGGATGCATGCACACAGAGAAAAGGCCATGTAGGAACATAGTGAGAAGGTTGCTTTCTGCAAGCCAAAGAGAGAAGCCTCAGGAGAAACCATACCTGTTATCATCCTGATCTCAGATTCCTACCTCCAGAACTGTGAGAAAATAAATACTTGTTGTTTAAGTCACCCAGTCAATGATATTTTGTTATGGGAAATTAATGCACCAGTTTCAAGTATCTATTTTGTTTTTTACATTTCCAAGGACAAAAATCAATCTTATGTGTTTATTTTATTTGACTTCTTGATGGCATTTGATACACTGGACCAATTATTTTCTAAATATTTTCTTCTTTGCTTGTTGCCACTTTCATCTAGTTTTCTTGTATACTTTATTCCTTTCTAGTTTTTCTTTATCAGAGTCTCTTCATTCACAGGGCTCATAAACATTTCTGTGACCTGGAAAACTAAGTTAATCTCTCTTCTCATTTAATTATGTACATTACAACTTTTTATACCATGGTTCATAAGTTCTCTAAAATCTGTCTCTGTGTCATTTGACACTTAGCAAATTGCCCCTTGTTAACTGTGACTGAGTCACACAGGCAAGTCTATCCTTCAGATTGGCTTTTCTCCTTTGGAATAGCCTTTCAGAACATGCTGTCTCTCTGCCTGGAGGAGTCACCTCAGGATGCTGCATGGCTGACTTTTCCAAGGGGCTCTTGGCACGCCTCCCTTTAACCAAGTCTCCTCTATCCCACACTAGATTTTACTTCTTTCTTTTTTTTTAAAGGTCTTCCTATTTATTTTTTATTTATTTTTTGTTTTTTTTATTTATTTTGAGAGACAGAAACAGTGCAAACAGGGGAGGTCAGAGAGAGGAGGAGACACAGAATCCAAAGCAGGCTCCAGACTCTGAGCTAGCTGTCAGCACAGAGCCTGATGCAGGGCTCAAACACACGAACCGTGAGATCATGACCTGCGCCGAAGCTGGACGCTTAACCAACTGAGCCACCCAGGCGCCCCGAGATTTTACTTCTTTCAATACATTGAAAACTATTCAGTTTTGTTCTATTTGTCTATTTACTTACTTAAATGATGTTTATCTGTCTTTCTTCCCTAGAATATTTGATCTGTAAAAGAAGAGGCTTGAAAAAATGGTGCTATGATTTTCAAACTGAAGATTTATCCCATTTGTGCTTCCTGTTAACATCAATCAGTCCAAAGATCCAACATTTTACATTGTAATTATATGTGTGTATTGTCAAGTAATGTCACAAGATCTATTTTTAAAATATGAAATAGGAATAAAGATAAATAAAATCTACACAGACATTTAATACATTTATTTATTCATTTAACAAATGCTTATTGAATCTTTCTTGTTTACCTGTCACTGTTGCAGGTACTAGGGAAACAACGTATTACCTCCTTATTTCGGTGAGATGTGATGATTCTCTACATTACCTAACTTTAGTCAGCTTACTTTAGCCTTCTTTTCAATTAGGCCTAGATCCTGGGCTTCTGTTTATCCTTTCATAGTCCAGTTATAGCAAAACTTCTGCTAAGGCATTCTTTAATGTCCTGTCTTTGACATCTAATCATTGACATTTTATCAAATTCTTGACCCTCCACCATCTCCAGGTGATATGTAACTACCCTGGCCTAACTTTAGTAAGAATTTTTTTAAGTCAGTTTCACAAAAATTCCCCCTACCCTTGATGTTTCTTCTTAGTAATTTTGTATTCACCACCTTCCTCCCAATCTTGATCCCAGCCAATGTGCCCCTGACCATAAATCCCTACTTGTTATTACTGTATTTGGCGTTGAGCTCCATCTCTTCCCCCAATTATGATAGTCGTGACACCTATCTCAATAGTCTTGAATAAAGTCTGCCTTACTATTTTAACAAGCATTAGAATAATTTCTTTAACAGATGACAAAGTTATACTTCAAAACAGACATGTCTTTTAAAAGATAATGTGTTTTTAGTGTTTCAACAAATTAACACTGTGTGCTTTTTAACAAAGCACAAAGAGCTATATTGAAATTTAGCTTTAAATATATACATCAGAAATATTAAGACTGAAAGAAACCACACTACACTTGAATCAAAGATGGAGAAATTTTATGGTTTCCTTTTCACGTCTTTGTGTATTTGTGTTCTCGCAATTCTAGAATGACTAGCACAAAAAATAATACCATATGTATTCTTTGGGGCTATGTATTCTACAAAATACCAAATTCGAAAATTTTTTGAATGAATGTGACCTAGTAAATAAATATACATAGACACTAATTCTATGTTCAGTAAGTAAGTGGTACCTCTAATTTAAAGCACAACATAGGAGCACCTGGGTGGCTCAGTCAGTTAAGAGTCCAACTTCAGCTCAGGTCATGATCTCGCAGTTTGTGAGTTCAAGTCCCACATTGGGTACTGTGCTCAGATTCTGTGTCTCCCTCTCTCTCTGTCCCTCTCTCTTTCAAAGAAATAAGCATTAAAAAAATTAAAGCACAACATAAAAGAGGAGTCATCGAACCATTTCTTTGAAAGACTACTTAACTATAAAGATTGTGCCACCAGCTAGACCCCAAGGCCTGACTTATTGTTCACCTGCTTGTATCCACCAACTTTTGTCTCACACTTTTTTCTTAAGCTTTTCTTTCTAGCTTATCTCTTAACTCAGGGACATAACATGCCCTGCTGGAAACAAAACTATACTTCAGGCAATTGGTTTAAGCTTAAACTCTAACTCATGCCGGTGCAGATGGACCATGGAGTGACTCAAAGAGTGACCAACTATATCTTGCAATCTTTGCCCAAGGAGTATGAGTCTCATTTACATAACATAAAATGTATATATTGGCATGTTTCCTTAAGGCACATGTGTGACCTTATGCTCACCTCTACATACAATGACAAAGTTCCTATTTCTAAATATTTAATCTAATTCCAAATAAAAGGAATTCATTTATCCTTGACTGGGGAGTCACAAGTCTAGAACTTATTACCTATGATATTCTTATCTGTTGCAAATAATGTTTCCTTCAGGTGACAACTCTACCTAGTGCAGTTTCTATCTGTGACTTGCCAAGGAGTAAACTCAGGCTAGATTGCTTAAAATTTGTCTCTGCTTTTCTAAATCATTATGGGGAAAAGTCTTTTAGAATTGATATAATTAGGGTCCTATAATTGTTTTTTTTAATGCAACTAACATTAAGATTTTAATATGTTAATATTTATTCATACATTATTTTCTTGCTTCTAAAATAAGTGATAGTTGCTCTTTTTTGGTTTGTTTTGATACATTTTATTTTATACTTTATTGTCAAGATGGCTTCCATATAACACCCAGTCTCATCCCAACTTGTGCCCTCCTCCATGCCCATCACCACTTTTCCTCTACTCCCACCCTTATCGCCCTAAGTTTGGTCACAGCATCCAAGTCACTTGTGGTTTGCCTCCTTGCCTCTCCTTAACTATTTTTTCACTTCCCCTTCCCCATGGTCCTCTGTTAAGATTCTCCTATTCCACATATGAGTGAAAACATATGGTGCCTTTTCTTCTCTGCCTGACATATTTCACTTAGTATAATACCATCCAGTTACATACACATTATATAAACCACATCTTCTTGATTCATTCATAAGTTGATGGACATTTAGGCTCTTTCCATAATTTGGCTATTGTTGAAAGTGCTGCTATGACCATTGAGATACATGTGCCTCTATGCATCCCTTGGGTAAATCCCTAGAAGTGCTATTGCTCAGTCCTCATAGGGGAGTTCTACTGGTAATTATCTGAGGAACCTCCACAGTGTTTTCCAGAACAGCTGTGCCACTTACATTCCCAGCAATGGTGTAGGAGGGTGCCCTTTTCCCCACATCATTGCCAGCATTTATAGTCTCCTGATTTGTTTATTTCGGCCACACTGACTGGCTTGAAGTAGTATGTTGGTGTGGTTTCAATTTGTGTTTCCTTGATGATGAGTGACTTTGACCATTGTTCATGTGTCTTTTGGCCATCTGGATGTCCTCTTTGGAGAAATGTCTACTCATGCTTTCTGCCCCTTTTTTCACTGGATGTTTTTTCAAGTGTGGAGTTTGGTGAGTTCCTTATAGATTTTGGATACTAGCTCTTTAACCGATATGTCATTTGCAACTATGTTTTCCCATTCTGTTGGTTGTCTACTAGTTTTCTTGATTGTTTGCTTTGTAGTGCAGAGGCTTTGATGAGGTCCCAATAGTTCATTTTTGCTCTTGATTCCCTTGTCTTTGGGGATGTGTTGAGATGGAAATTGCTGCAGGTGAGTTCAAGGAGGCTCTTTCCTGCTTCCTCCTCAAGGATTTTGATGGTTTACTGTCTCACATTGAGGTTCTTCATCCATTTTGAGTTTATTTTTGTGTATGGTGTAAGAGAGCGGTCTAGTTTCATTCTTCTGATTGTTGCTGTCCAGTTCTCCCAGAACCACCTGTTAAAGAGGCAGTCACATTTGTGGGTCCAGTTCTGGGTTCTCTATTCTATTCCATTGGTCCATATTTCTGTTTTTGCGCCAATACGGTACTGTCTTGATGATGACAGCTTTGTAGTAGAGGCTAAAGTCTGAGATTGTGATGCCTCCTGTTTTGGTTTTCTTCTTCATTAATACTTTGGCTATTCTGGGTCTTTAGTGGTTCCATACGAATTTTAGGATAGTTTGATCTAGCCTTGCGAAGAACGCTGGTGCAATTTTGATTGGGATTACATTGAATGTTTAGATTGCTTTGGGTAATAATGACATTTTAATAATCTTATTCTTCTGATCCATGAACATGGAATGTTTTTCCATTTCTTGGTGTCTTCAATTTCTTTAATTAAGTTTTATATACTATTCATCATGCAGATCTTTTACGTCTTTGGTTAGGTTTACTCCTAGGTATTTTGTGTTTTTTGTGCAATTGTGAATGGGATCAGTTTCTTAATTTCTCTTTACATTGCTTCATTATTGGCATATAAAAATGCAACTGATTTCTGTACATTGATTTTGTACCCTGTGACTTCGCTGAATTCATGGATCAGTTCTAGTAGGCTTCTGGTGGAGTCTTCAGGTTTCGATGTAGAGTATCATGTCATCTGTGAAAAGTGAAGGTTTGACTTCATCTTTTCCAATTCTGATGCCTTTTATTTCCTTTTGTTGTCTGATTGCCGATGCTAGGACATCTAGAATTATGTTAAACAACATTCGTGAGAGTGAACATCCCTGTCATGTTTCTGATCTCAGAGGTGAAGCTCTCAGTTTTTCCCCATTGTGGATGATATTAGCCTTGGGATTTTCACAAATTGCTTTTATGATGTTTAAGTAAGTTCTTTCTATTACGATTTTCTCAAGGGTTTTTATTAAGAAAGGGTGCTGTACTTTGTCAAGTGCTTTTTATGTGTCTATTGACAGGATCATATGGTTCTTATATTTTCTTTTGTAAATGTGATGTAACACATTGATTGATTTCCAAATATTGAGCCAGCCCAGTAACCCAGGTATGAATCGTCCTTGATCATGGTGGATAGTTCTTTTTATATGCTGTTGAATTTGATTTGCTAGTATCTTGTTGAGGATTTCTGCAGCCATATTCATCAAGGATATTGGCCTATAGTTCTATATTTTTGCTGGGTCTCTATCTGGTTTGTGAATGAAAGTGATGCTGGCTTCATAGAAGGAGACCAGAAATTTTCCTTCCATTTCTATTTTTTGGAATAGCTTGAGAAAAATAGGTATTAAATCTGCATTAAACGTCTGGTAGAATTCCCCAGGGAAGCCATCTGGCCTGGGACTCTTAAAATTTTGATCACTGATTCAATTACTTCACTAGTTATCAGTCTGTTCAGATTTTCTTTCTATTCCTGTTTGAATTTTGGTAGCTCATGTGTGTTTAGAAATTTGCCCAGTTCTTCTAGGCTTTCTGGTTTGTTGACATATAGTTTTTCATAGTACTCCTTGATAATTGCTTGTATTTCTGAGAGATTGGTTGTAATAAATCCATTTTCATTTGTGATTTTGTCTATTTGGGTGCTCTCTCTCTCTTTTCTTTTTGAGAAAGCTGACTAGAAATTTATCAATTTTGTTTATTTTTTCAAAAAACCAAACTCTTGGTTTCACTGTCTGTTCAACTGTGTTTTTTGGAGGTGGAGGATTCTATTGTTTATTTCTGCCCTGGTCTTTATTACTTCTCTTTTTCTGCAGGGTTTGTGGTGTTCTTGCTGCTCTGCTTCTAGTTCCTCTAGGTGCACTGTTAGATTTTGTGTGTGTGCGTTTTCTAGTTTCTTGAAATAGGTCTGGATTGCAATGTTCTTTCCTCTTAGTACTGCATTTGCATGATTGAAAAGAGTTTGGATTTTTGTATTTACGTTTTCATTTGTTTCCATATAGTTTTAAATTTCTTCTCTAATTGCCTGATTCGTCCATTTGTTATTTAGTAAGGTGTTCTTTAACCTCCATGGTTTTGGAGGTTTTCCAGAAATTTTCCTGTGGCTTATTTGAGGTTTCTTAGCATTGTGATCTAAAAGTGTGCATGGCATGATCTCAATATAAATACAAATGTCTTATATTTATTGAGAGCTGCTTTATGGCCAAGTATGTGATCTATCTTGGAGAATGTACCATGTACACTCAAGAAGAAAGTGAATTCCATAGCCTCAGGATGTAGAGTTCTAAATATATCTGTCAGATTCATCTGGTCCAATGTGTCGTTCAGGTCCATTTTTTCTTTAGTGCATTTCTGCCTAGCTGATCTATTCAATGCTGAAAGTGGAGTATTAAAGTCCCTGGAATTTGCACATTCTTATGAATAAGATTATTGATGTTTTGGAATTAACTGTTTTATGTATTTGGGTGCTCCTGAATTCAGTGCATAGACATTTATAATTGTTAGCTCTTCCTGATGGATAGACCCTGTAATTATTATATAATGCCGATCTTCATCTCTTTACTTTACTTTAAAGTTTACTTTCTACATCTCATTTACTTTAAAGTCTAGTTTGTCTGATATAAGTATGGCTACTCCAGCTTTCTTTTGACTTCTAGTATCATGACAGATATTTCTCCGTCCCCTCACATTCAATGTGAAGGTGTCCTCAAGTCTAAAATGAGTCTCTTTTAGACAGCAAATAGATGAATTTTGTTTTTTTATCCACTCTGATACCCTATGTCTTTTGATTGTAGCATTTAATCCATTTACATTCAGTGTTATTTTTGAAAAATATGGTTTAGAGTCATTGTGCTCACTGTAGGTTTTATGCTTGTAGTGGTGTCTCTGGTACCTTGTGTTCCTTGCAGCATTTCCCTCATAGAGTCCCCTTAGGATTTCTTATAGGGCTGGTTTAGTGGTGATGAATTCTTTCAATTTTTGTTTATTTGGAAAAGCTTCTATCTCTCCTTCTATCCTGAATGACAAGCTTGGTGGATGAAGGATTCTTGGCTGCATATATTTTTTGTTCATCACATTGAAGATTTCCTACCATTCCTTTCTGGCCTGCCAAGGTTCAGTAGATAGGTCTGCAACTAGTCTGATAGGTCTCCCTTAGTATGTTAGGACCCTTTAATACCTAGTTGCTTTCAGAATTCTCTCTTTATCCTTATATTTTGCCAGTTTCATGATGATATGTCGTGCAGAAGATTGATTCAAGTTCTTTCTAAAGGGAGTTCTCTGTGTCTCTTGGATTTCAATGTCTGTTTTCTTCCCCAGATTGGGAAAGTTCTCTGCTATACTTTGTTCAAGTACCTCTTCAGCCCCTTTCTCTCTATGTTCTTCTTCAGGAATTCCTATGATATGGATATTGTTCTGTTTGATTGCATCTCTCAGTTCTCAAATTCTGCTTTCATGCTCCTGGATCAGTTTATCTCTTTTTTCTATAACTGTGTCTTCTAATTTGCCTATTCCACTCTGTGCCTCTTCAATCTGTGCCGTGGCCCCTCCATTTTATTATGCACCTCATTTGTAGCATTTTTTAATTCATCACAACTATTTTTAAGTCCATAAACTTTGTAGCAATAGTGTCTATGGTGTCTTTCAAGCCTTTTTCAAGCCCAGTGATTAATTTTATGACAATTGGTCTAAATTCCTGGTCAGTTTTGTTGCTTATATCTCTTTTGAGCAATTCTTTAGCTGTCGCATCTTCCTGGAATTTCTTTAGAGGAGAGTTCTTCTGTCGTATCATTTTTGCTAGCTTTCTGACTCTTATAAGTTTTAAAAGCTTGTTATGCGCTCTGCACCTGCAAGTTCTGCTATATTAAAGGAGGCTCATAGACTGTCCAGGGCCTGTCCTTTAAAGAAGGGTTCTTTTAGTGGTGTCCCTTGGTCTTTCTTGGTGAGACTTTGATTATCCTATTTCCCTACTCATATTGAAATCTGGGACTCTCCACCTTGTACAGTTTGGCTTGTTTCTTGAGGTAGCCCTTTGAGGCTGTCTTCTTAGTGGGCTCTGTCTCTTTTCCTCCCAGATTCTTGTGGCTCAGAGTCATTAGGCTTTGGCCCTTCTTTGTTTGAGAGATGCAGGTGGGAAGAACTGAACTCCTTATTTTTCCGCCATCTTGCCCAGTCTCATATGTCAGAACTTACAGGAGCTGGAGCGGAAGAGACTGCGTCTTCGCCTGAGCCACCTCCCACTGTCAGGTTGTCGGGGTGATTGGCAGCCTGCAGGTGAGATTGTGAGAGACGGATTTGTAGTGAGTCCAAAGTGATATTTTCCAAATAAAGTTTTGAAACATTTATTAAGAATATTGACTAACAGCAGATGGAATAATTAAATTAAAAATTGCATACTGTTACATATTCTGTTGGCGTAACATGTATAATTAGTCAAAAAGTAGCTTTTTTTTCTAAAAACCAGAAATAGTCTCTTTATGTATTCATAATACCAAAGGTTTTCAGGGGTCTCAAAATACCTGTTCCTTGGCACATATGCACAAATTGTGTACATAAAGTTACATTTAAAAGCAACAATTTGTAAAAGTTTCTGATTTCTATTACCTTTATATCTTCATCTTGAAATTTTCTTATACACAAAACTATGCTTTCTCTTTCAAGTATAACACTTCCATTGATATCATGGCATTTGTAATATGAATACACAGCTTTGAAAACCTTGGAACATATTTGAAGTGCTGATGGTGTTTCAATCACTAAGATTATATTTAATATATATATATAAATATAATCTTGTGAGTAAGTCTTATTCTGGTGAATAAGACTTGAATAAGATCTTAATAAGTAGTGTGTGTGGAAAAAAGACAGTATCTTCAGCAAATGGTGTTGGGAAACTAGACAGCAACATCCAGAAGAATAAAACCGAAAGACTTTTTTACATCATATACAAAAATAAATTCAAAATATATGTCCCAAAAAATAATGATATTTCCCTATTTGCAATGATATGGGTGGAGCTAGAGTGTATTATGCTAGGTGAAGTAAGTCAGTCAGAGGAAGACAAATACCATATAATTTCACTCATATGTGGAATTTAAGAAACAAAACAGGTGAACATGGGGGGGGGGAGAAAGAGAGAGAGAGAGAGAGAGAAGAGAGAGAGAATCAAACCAAAAGGGACTCAACTATAGAGAACAACCTGAGAGTTGATGGAGGGAAAGTGGGTATGGGATAGGTTAAATGGCTGATGGGGTAAGGAGGACACTTACGAGGAACACTGGTGTTATATGGGCAGTAATGAATCACAAAATTCTACGCCTGAACCCAATGTTACCATATATGTTAACTAACTAGAATTTATATAAAAAATGAATTTAAGAAAATAGTGTGTGTAATTCATTTTATGCCATTAGATATAAAAGCTTTCCCAATGTTACTATCCATCAAATGCCTTAAAATTTTTAAGATGTTCTGGGTTTACTAACTGAAGCAAAAATACAGGTACGATGTTGCTGTTTCTATACCTATGTAGCCATAACTTTCTATAAGCATTTTACTGAAACTACATGTTGAGTAATTTTAACTCGTTGGAAAAGAATCAGTGGAGGTCCCTCCCTTCCTTCTGTTTCTGTTTAGCTGTAGCATTTTTCCACAGCATGGAATATGGAGTAACCTGCGGGATGCTAACACTCTTATGTTCATTTTTCAACTGACATACAATTTGCATAATGTTTCCTGAATGATTCCAAACAGTGAAACTCTTGCATATTAACCTAAAAAACGCCCAACGTATAGATGCAGTACTTTAAAGCACAGAGTGCACATTGGGCTCTGCTGCGGAGCTATGTATCCTAACCTGTTAGTCTCCTTGGAAGTGTGCTACCTCCCCATAATTTATACACCTTTTCTTAATAAATACATTTTATCAGAAAATATCTATTCTCTAGAGGAAGATTATCATGTTTTCCAAACTGAGAGAATGAAAAGTTTGGGGCAACATAGAACTATTCACTCAGTGTACATTAACAGCAGACAGATGTTTGCAAATATGAGCTCAGTTATAATTCTTCCTAAAGAAGTTTGTAAAACATAGGGTAGCCTAAATCATGACAGTATGTCAGTGACAAAGGCATTTCATTATTGTAAACATATAACTTTGGATACACATAAGTGTGATGAGTTAATGAGTATCTATCAACAAAGGTTGTATTTCTCCTTTCAGTCATTCTAGGCTTTGCTAAAGTTTATATTTATCCATGTAAAGGAAAGGGATATACTAAAAGCAAACAAAACACATTTTCAAACTAAAAAATCAATGGTATTTCTCTCAATACCCAAAGGCATTCAACTTAGAGAACTTATATAGCTAACTTTTTGAGCTTAGGGAAAATTTAAAAAAATATATAGCTGTTTTTCTATCCCCTTCCCCAGATATCGTGTGTGTGTGTGTGTGTGTGACAGAGAGAGAGAGAGAGAGAGAGAGAGAGAGAGAGAGAGAGAGAATCTGTGGGGAGAATTATGATTTTTATCATTTTGTATGAATTTGCTCTTGAATTTCAATTTATTGTTTAACTCTTAATTGTGACTTTGTTTGCTGTTTAGTTTAATACATATTTAATCCATGAAAAAGCTCTAGAGAAAACCTCCTGTAATTCATGTCCTAGAACTTAACTAATTTAATAAGATATTTGTCTTAAGGACGGTTTTTCAAGGTTGAAGAAACAGTCTTTCTTTTACTCACTTACACAATTTGCAATGCTTTGGGTTTAATTAAGTGACACAACAAATTGACCGGGGTGATCAGGAAGTGTTTTGAACCAGATTATTGGAATGGAAATTCTACTTTGTTCTCCCAGTAAGTTAGAAACCAGAATCTTTCACCATTAGACCTGACAACAAGAATTTACTCTTTATCCCCTGATACAGCTTGTAAGGAGCAACAGGCCATGGTGTATGTGACCAGAGGTTGTAACACTCTCATTCATTATGCTGTAGTCATGAATCTGCCCCATTAAAAATAAGCTCCATCCATCCATTTAGCTGTCATTCCAACCATGAATGTAATGCTATTATGGTGAGGGCCAAGTCCACTGCTCATGCCAGATGTTGTTAGGAATTCAATCCATCCTATATTTGAACACTGGCTCCTTCAAACAACAAGATTTTCAGTGAATTACATATTGAGTGGTGAGTTTTCTTGGCATTTAATTATCCAACTCAAAGAAACATACTTCCCTAATTGTTCCTGAGGTTATGCCTAGCACATAAATAAAAGGAATTTTGTTAAAAAGTGGAATGATATTGACAGCTGTAAAAACATTTCAAGTTATTATAACTTCTCTTTTAGTGTTGTTTTTTCTTATTCTTAATTCCTATATGTCAGTAAAAATTGACCATCTTTTAGGTGTGATATTATTATAGGGAAAATTAATCATAATATAAGATGTATCTATTTCACTTTTGTGTATTAAAATCCTAGTCCACATATTTATATTAAAAGGTGATTGCAAAGATAGTAGCAAATGTTGTTTTTTTCTTTCATTTTCTTTAAGTAATCATAGCTAGAACTTGATTCTACTTTACTCTTGGTCCATTATACCACATACTTGGGACCAATTATTCTGCCTCAAAATTATATACATGAAAAAAGGGTTGTATGGTTATTCTCATTGCTTTTGTTTAGATCATTCTTGCATTCAAAAATGAGTTGAATGGTTAAAAGAAAACCATAACGTTTTCTTTCTGGCCTTTTGAAAAAGTCTAGCTTCCTTAGGTAGTAAGACCATCAGTTTCTCCTGTGGTTCTCCTACGTTTTATCTTCAGCCTATTGACAACTCTCCAACCTACTTCCTAATGTGATCTCTTCTCTCTCCCTGAACCCCACCTGTTTTGGCCGGTACTGACTCATGTACTGGATGTTCTCCTTCCATATTTCTGATATCCTAATGTCTCTCATCTCACTTCTTCCCCAGGTTTCCCCACCTTTTTTCCCCTTTTCCTTTTAAAAAGATATAATTGACATACAACATTTTATTAATTATAGATGTACAATGTAATGACTTGATACATGTATATGTTGTGAAATACTTACCACAATGTTTACTTAGCATCCATAACCACATATGGTTATTTTTTTATTTTAAGAACTTTTAAGACCTCTTTAAAAACTTTTAAGAACTCTTCTTTTAGCACCTACAGTCACCATGCAATACATTACCTCCCCATGACTTATTTGTTTTATGAGTGAAAGTTTGTAATTCTTAATTCCCTTCACTCATTTCACTTAACCCTTTCCCCCCTTCCTCTGGCAACCACCAGCCTGTTCTCTGTACCTATGAATTCATAGTTTTAGGTTCTACATATAAGTTAGATCACACAGTATTTGTCTTTCTGTGCCAGACTTATTTCACATGGCATAATGCCCTCAAGTACACATATATTGTTGCAATTGATAGGGTTTTCTTTATTTTCATGGCTGAATGATATTTTATTATATTTCTTATATTAATTATAGTTAAGATACACATCATATATATATGCATGTATACTTCTATATGTATTATGTACATATACATTATATATATTAACTATATACTACACAAAATTATATTAATTGATGTGTTATATATGTATTCTATTATATATCACATTTTCTTTAATCTATTCATCCACTGATGGACACTTAAGTTGTTTCCATGTCTTAACTAATATAAATATTTTTTTTAATTTTTATTTATTTTTGAGAAAGAGAGTGTGTGAGTGGAAGGAAAGGCAGAGAGAGAGGGAGATAGAATGTGAAACAGGCTTTAGGCTCCGAGTTGACAGCACAGAACCTGACACAGGGCTCGAAGTCACAAACCATGAGATCATGAGCTGAGCAGAAGTTGGAAGTTTAACTGACTGGCCATCCAAGCATTCCCCCACCCCATATCTTAACTATTATAAATAATGCTGTCAGGGCACCTGGGTGGCTCAATCAGTTGAACTTTCAACTTTGGATCAGGTCATGATCTCACAGTTTGTGAGTTCAAGCCCTGTGTTGGACTCTATGTTGACAGCTCAGAGCCTGAAGCCTGCTTCACATTCTGTGTCTCTCTCTCTCTCTCTCTCTCTCTCTCTCTCTCTCTCTCTCTCTTTTTACCCCTTCTCCACTTGCACTCTGTCTCCCTCTGTCTTAAAAATAAAGCTTTTAAAAATTGTAAATAAGATGGTATGGGCCAACATGTTAGAGAAGTAGGGAGAACTGTACTTCCTGTGTCTCTCAAACAAAGAGACACTGATGCCAAAGGACTTTGAACCCCAAGATTCTGGGAGGAAAAACGATGGAGTCAACCAGGGAGAACCCGGAAAAACTGGACTGCCCATAGGTGAGTGATTGCAAACTGAGGAAGATAAGGCAGGCGGCACAGGCACCGTCGGGAGGGAACCCCTTCTTGAGACAAAGGGAAGAGAAAGAGCTGCTGGAGAAGCCTAGGACAGTGTCTGGACAAGACAAAAAATCTTGGACCGAAACAGAAAAGGATGCCATCTCTAACTGCAGGACTTTCTTTGGACTGCCCTGTTTGCGCACCTGCGTGGGAGGAGAACCACCTCTGGGTTCAGTGGTAGGTCAGGGGTGTAGTCTGCAGCAAGAGAAACTGGTGTCCTCCCCTGAAGTGCTGAGGTACAGGACAAAACCAGCCAGGGGACCATATATCAGGTGGCATCAAGAGACGCTTCCCCATTAACATGCACGGAGAGTGAGTTTAAATCCCAGCTAAGTATGGGACACAGGAGATGGTGTAGCGAAACAGACCACCTCCTCTGTGCTGGCGGAATAGTGAAGACAGGTCTAAAGGAGTGATTTGAGAAGCCAGGTCCGTGAAGAAGGGACTGGGGAATTGCCATTTCTCTCACCACCACCACCGAAGCGGGGCCCACAGTGCAAACCGGACCAGCCTACACCAAACCATGCCCCTCCACTCTGGGTAACTGTGTATCTACTGGAGCAGGATAGACACTGTGGAACCAGACAGCTCGCTCCTCCAGACCAGTGCTGCGGCATTGCCAGGATAGTTCTAGGACAGTTCTTGTTGTTTAGATATATTCTCCTTTTTCTCCTTCTTGTCTCTAACTAGGCTGGTTACTCTGGTTATTAATCTGCTTAAGCAGATATATTTAATCAATTCTCTTGATGCATGTTCTACACCTCTTTCTTTCCTTTCCTTTCTATCTCTCTGGAATAACCAGGCCATATAGCTTCTCTGGGGAGCTCTATCTTCATTTCTTTTTCCTTGCCTCCTTCCTTAATTTCCTCTCTCTCTCTCTCTCTGGTTTAAGACTTTTAGTCTCTTTACCGGGTCAATGCTTATTTTTTCTATTTCTCCACCCCTGAAATTATCTTTTTGTATATGCTCTTCCATCAGCACAGCCTCCACACTGTTCTTTACTTGTAGCTGGTGTTTCTGATTTTTAACTTTTAGATTTTGTTTGTTTGTTTGCTTGTTTGTTTTATTTATTTGTGTGTTTGCATGTTTTTGGTTCCTGTTTGTTTAACTGTTTGTTTTCTTTTCCAGAGTTACTTCAAGAAACAAACCAAAGCACATCTGATGCAGAGTCCAAAACATCACTATGAACAGGGATATAAAATAACCAAAGTCACAAAAAAAATGCAAGTAACATTTTCCAAAAAACACCTCCTGAATGGCCAGGGCCTACACAGTGTATGGCTCGCCTTTAAAATAGCAGTGCTCACAGGTGCTGAGCACATAAAAAGGTTTTAAAACTTCCAAGGAACAGAAAACTAGCCAAAATGATGAAATGGAAGAATTCTCCTCAAAAGAAATTCCAGAAAGAAATGACAGCTATTAAATTGATCAAAACATATATCAGCAACATAACTGAAAAAAATTTAGAATAACAGGCATAAAATTAATTGGTGGGTTTGAAAAAAGCATAGAGGACAGCAGAAATTCCATTGCTGCAGAGATCAAGGAGCTTAAAAATACTCATGATGAACTTTAAAATGCTATATGAGGTAAAAGTAAAATGAAGGTGGTCACAGCATGGATTGAAGAGGCATAGGGGAGAAGAGGTAAATTAGAAAACACAGTTTTAGAAAAAGAGGAAGCCTAGAAAAAGAGATAAATTGATGCAGGAACACGAAATCAGAGTTAGAGAACAAAGTGATGTAATCAAACGGAACAATATCCATATCATAGGAATTACAGGATAAGAAGAGAGAGAGAAAAAGGCTGAAGGGGAACTTGAACAAATTACAACTGAGACTTCTCCAATCTAGGGAAGAAAACAGACATTGATTTCCAAGAGACACAGAGTACTCTCCTCAAACATAACTTGAATTGGTCTTCTGCATGACATATCATAGTGAAACTGGAAAAATACAAGGATACAGAGATCATTCTGAGAATAGCTAGGGATAAATGGGCCTAAACATACAAAGGGAGACCTATCAGACTAGTTGTAGACCTATCTACTGAAATTTGGCAGGCCAGAAAGAAATGTCGGGAAATCTTCAATGTGATGAACAGAAAAAAATATATACAGCCAAGAATCCTTTATCCACCAAGCATGTCATTCAGAATAGAAAGAGACATAAAATTTTCCCAAACAAAAACTGAAGGAATTCATCGCCAATAAACCAGTCCTACAAGAGATCCTAAGAGGGATTCTATGAGGCAAATGTTGTAAGAAACACAAAATACCAGAGACATCACTACAAGCATGAAACCTACAGTGAACCCAATGACTCTAAACCCATATTTTTCAATAACAACACTGAATGTAAATAGGTTAAGTGCTCCAATAAGAAGACATAAGGTATTAGAATGGATAAAAAAACAAAATCCATCTATTTTCTCTCTAAAAGAGACTCATTTTAGACCTGAGGACACCTTCAGACTGAAAATGAAAGGATGGAGAACTATCTATCATGCTACTGGAAGTCAAAAGAAAGCTGGAGTAGCCATACTTATATCAAACTAGACTTTAAATTAAAAGCTGTAACAGAGATGAAGAGGGACATTATATAATCATCACAGAGTCTACGCATCAGGAAGAGCTAACAATTAGAAATGTCTATGCACCAAATTCGGAAGCACCAAAATATATAAAACAATTAATCACAAACATAAGCAATCTTATTGATTAAAATGTGCTAATAGCAAGGGACTTTAATACTCCACTTACAGCAATGGATGGATCATCTAGACAGAGAATCAATAAAGAAACCATGCCCCTGAATGATACATTGGACGAGATGGACTTGGGATGGACTTTGGGACTTTAGGATAGACTCTGCATTCCATAGGAGTGGAATTCACTTTCTTCTCGAGTGTACATGGTATATTCTCCAAGATAGATCATATACAGGTCATAAAACAGCCCTCAATGTATTTGTTGAGATTATTTATTGAGATTTATTGACTTCTTTTGTATTTAAAAAATTGAGATCATACCATGCACACTTTCAGATCACAATACTATGAAACTTCAAATCAACCACAGAAAAAAGTCTGGAAAACCTCCAAAGCCATGGAGGTTAAAGAACATCCTACTAAAAAATGAATGGGTCAATCAGGCAATTAGAAAAGAATTTTAAACATATATGGAAACAAATTAAAATCAAAATACAACAATTAAACCTTTTGGAGTGCAACAAAGTCAGTCCTAAGTGGTAAATATATTACAATCCAGGTCTATCTAAACAAACAAGAAAAATCTCAAATACAAAATCTAACAGTGCACTTAAAAGACTTAGAAAGCAGAACAGCAAAGACACCTCAAACCCAGCAGAATAAGAGAAATAATAAAGATAAGGGAAGAAATAAACGATATAGAATCCCCCAAAAAATCATTAGAATAGTTCAATAAATCCAAGAGTTGTTTTTTAAAAAAAATTTTTGAGACAGAGAGAGACAGGGCATGAGTGGGGAAGGGGCAAAGACAGAGAGGGAGACACAGAATGTGAAACAGGCTCCAGGATCTGAGCTGCCAGCTCAGAACCCAAGGTGGGGCTTGAACCCAGGGACCGTGAGATCATGTCCTTCGCTAAGTGGGACACTTAGCCAACTGAGCCACCCAGGAACCCTCAGAGTCAGTTTTTTGAAAACATAAACAAAATTGATAAAACCCTAGACATAAGCAAACTCAAAAAGAAAACTGGGAGGACCCAAATAGATAAAATCACAAGTGAAATGGATTTATTGAATCAATCCCTCAGAAATATGAGCAATTATCAGGGAATAGTATGAAAAGTTATATGCCAACAAAGTGGACAACCTGGAAGAAATGGACAAATTCCTAAACACACTACAAAGATTCAAATGGGAAGGAATAGAAAATTTGAACAAATAACTCATGAAGAACATTGAATCAGTTATCAAAAATCTCTCAACAAATAAGAGTGGTGGACCAGATAGCTTCCCTGAGAAATTCTACCAGACATTTAAACCAGAGTTAATTCCTTCTCAGAATATCCAAAAAATAGAAACGGAAAGAAAATTTCCAGACTCATTCTATGAAGACAACATCACTTTGATTCCCAAACCAGATAGAGACCCAGCAGAAAAAGAGAACTGTAGACCAACAGTACTGATGAATATGGATGCGAAAATTCTCAACGACATACTAGCAAACCAAGTTCAACAACATATAAAAAGAAATATTCTCCATGATCAAATGGGATTTATCCTTGGGTTAAAAGACAAGTTGAATATTTACAAATCAGTCAATGTAATACATCACATTAACAAAAGAAAATATAAGAACCATAAGATCCTGACAATAGATGCAGAGAAAAAAAATCAACAAAATATAGCATCCTTTCTTAATTAAACCCTTAAGAAATTCATGATAGAATGAACATCCTTGAACATCATAAAGCCATTTATGAAAAGCCAACAGCTAATATCATCCACAATGGGGAAACAGAATTTCCACCTGAGATCAGGAACAAAATAAGGATATATTGCTTAACATAGTGCTGGATGTCCTAGCATCAGCAATCAGACAACAAAAGGAAATAAAATGCATCAAAATTGGCAAAGGTGAAGTCAATCTTTCACTTTTCACAGATCACATGATACTCTACATGGAAAACCGACAGACTCCACAAAAATTTTGCTAGAACTGATCCATGAATTAAGCAAAGTTGCAGGGCACAAAATCAATGTACAGAAATTCATTGCATTTGTATACACCAATAATAGAGAAACTTATCCCATTTATAATTGCACCATAAAATACCTAGGAATAAACCTAACCAAAGATATAAAAGATCTCTGTGCTGAAAACTATAGAAAATTTATGAAGGAAATTGAAGAAGACACAAATAAATGGAAAAACATTCCATGCTTATGGATTGGAGGAAGAAGTATTATTAAAATTTCAATAATACCCAAAGCAATCTAAACATTCAATGGAATCTCAACCAAAATTACACTAGCACTCTCCTCAAAGCTAGAACAAACAATCCAAAAATTTGTATGGAACCACAAATGTCCTGGAATAGTCAAAGTAATATTGAAGTAAACCAAAACAGGAAGCCTCACAATTCCAGATTTTAGCCCCTACTACTAAGGTGTAATGAACAAGACAGTATGGTACTGGCATAAAAACAAACACATAGACCAATGGAATAGAATAGAGAACCCAGAATTGGACCCACACATGTATGGCCAATTAATTTTTGACAAAGCAGGAAAGTATCCAGTGGAAAAAAGACAGTCTCTTTAACCGATGGTACTGGGAAAACTGGACAGCAACATGAAGAATGAAACTAGGTGCACCTGGGTGGCTCAGTCAGTTAAGCATCCGGCTTCAGCTCAGGTCATGATCTCATGGTTCGTAGGTTCGAGCCCTGTGTTGGGCTCTGTGTTGACAGATAGCTCAGAGCCTGGAGCCTGCTTCAGATTCTGTGTCTCCCTCTGTCTCTGACCCTCCCCTGCTCATGCTGTCTCTCTCTGTCTCTCAAAAATAATAAAAAAAAACATTAAAAAATTAAAAAAAGAAGAAAAATGAAACTAGCTCATTTCCTTCCACCATACCCAAAAATAACTCAAAATGGATGAAGGACCTGAATGTGAGACAGGAAACCATCAAAAATCCCTAAAGGAGAAAGCAGAAAACAACCTCTTTGACCTCAGGTACAACAAATTCTTAGTTGACACATCCCCAAAGGCAAGGGAATCAATCAAGAGCAAAAATGAACTATTGGAATCTCAGCAAGATAAGAGGTTTCTGCACTGCAAAGGATGCAATCAACAAAACTAATAGGCAACTGGTGGAATGGGAAAAGATAGTTGTAAATGACATGGGATAAAGGCTAGAACCAAACTCTACAAGGAACCCACCAAACTCTACACCAGAAAAAACAAATAATCCAGTGAAGAAATGGGCAGAAGAAATGAATAGACACTTCTCCAAAGAGGACATCCAGATGGCCAACAGACACATGAACAATGGTCAAGGTCACTTATTGTCAGGTAAATACAAATCAAAACCTCACCAAGATACAACTTCATGCCAGTCAGAGTGGCTAAAGTGGACAAATCAGGAGACTATTGATGCTGGAAAGGATGTGGAGAAACAGGAACCCTTTGCATTGCTGGTGGGAATGCAAACTGGTTCAGCTGCTCTGGAAAACAATGTGGAAGTTCCTTAAAGAATTAACAATAGAACTCCTCTATGACCCAGCAATAGCACTGCTAGGACTCTACCCAAGGAATACAGGAGTGCTGATTCCTAGGGGCACATGTACCCCAAACCTTATAGTAGCACATTCAACAATAGCCAAATCCTGGAAAGAGCCTAAATGTCCAGCAATTGACAATTAGATATAGAATATGTGGTTTATATATTCAATGGAATACTACTTGGCAGTGAGAAAGAATGAAATCTGGTCATTTGCAGCAACATGGATAGAACTTGGGGGGTGTTATGCTAAGTGAAATAAGTCAGTCAGAGAAAGACAGATACTATAGGTTTTCACTCATATGTGGATCTTGAGAAACTTAATAGAAAACCATGGGTGAAGGGAGGGGAAAAATAGAGTGGAAGGTAGTCAAACCATAAGAGACTCTTAAATACTGAGAACAAAATGAGGGTTGTTGGGGGTGGGTAAGAGGGGAAGTGGATGATGGGCACTGAAGAGTGAACGTTTTGGGATGAGCACTGGGTGTTGTGTTGTAACCAATTTGACAATAAATTATTTTAAAATAAATTAATTAATTAAATAATGCTGCAATAAACATGGGGGTGACAATATCTTTTCAAGACAGTGATATTGTTTCCCTCATATAAATATTCAAAACTAAAATTGTTGGATTACATGTTGGTTCTATTTTTAAATTTTTGAGGAACCTCTGAACTATTTTCCATATTACCTGCACAAATTTACATTTCTAACAACAATATACAAGGATTTCCTTTTCCCCACATATTTGCCGACATTTGTTATTTCTTATTTTTTATTAATAGCCATTCTAGCAGGTGGAAAGTTATATCTCATTGTGGTTTTGATTAGCACTTCCTTAATAATTAGTTATGTTTAGCACATTTGCATGTACCTGATGGTCACTTACTTGTTTTCTTTGGGAAAGTGTCTATTCAGCTCTTCTGCCCAATTTTTAAAAATATGGAATGCTTCATGTATTTGTATGTTTGTATGTCATCTTTTCACAAGGGCCATGCTAATCTTCCCAGTATCGTTTCAATGTTAATATATGTGCTACTGAAGTGAGCACTCTTCTGCATATTACTTAATTATATTGTTTTTGCTTTTTTTCCCTATTGAATTGAATGAGTTGTTTGCATATTTTGGATATTAGCCACTTATCAAGTATAGGATTTGCAAATATTTTCTCCAATTCTACAAGTTGCCTTTTCATTTTGTTCATGGATTTTAAACATTTCATAAAAAGAAAATGTAACTCTTTATAACAATACATAATCAAATTACTATCAAGGCCATTAATTTTTAATTTTTAAGCTACCCAAATAACAATGAACACATACTTCAGCTCATTTCAAATAACAGTATTTAATATAATATGGATTTATGTGATGTAGTTCGAAATGGGTTGACAAAATTTTCCTCTACCTATCTATAATTTCATCAAAATTAATTTTGTATTCCAAAGAATTGTGTGTTTTGACAATACGATTTAAAGGTCTTAAAAATTCACATTTATTTTACATTGCAATTTAAAATTTTTTAATGTTTTATTTATTTTTGATACAGAGAGAGACAGAGCATGAGAAAGGGAGGGGAAGACAGAGAAGGAGACACAGAACCGGAAGCATGCTCCAGGCTATGAGCTAGCTGTCAGCACAAACCCACAAACATGAAATCTGACCTGAGCCAAAGTCAGAGGCTTAACCGACTGAGCCACCCAGGCGCCCCTACATTGCAATTTTCAATCATTTCACTTACATTTCTGGTCTTTCTAACCTCTGAGACCGTCTTTGTTTAGTAAACTTCTTACTCAACCCCATAGTGCTGATACCAGGGTTACCAGAAAAAAATAGGGGAAAAACAATACTATAACCATTTAATACAATATGTGAGTACATTTGTGTACTTTCTTATTTACCTTACTCTAATACCTAGAACTCTCATGATCCTTAGAGAAGTACTGGATATATTCTTGATTCAATGCAAAAGGAAGAATGAGAGTGTGTTCCCAAATTTATAATATTCAGGAACATCATGCATTCTATTTAGAATCTAAAGAAGATTTTACAGAACGTATATTGGCTCCCACATGAACTTCGATGACCTTATCATTTATGTGATAGTAAAATATTTTATAATCCCATCAAGTTTAAAGTGTTTTTAATGAAACCTTTTATAAACTTAATCTGGGATGAAACACAATACTTTGTTAGAATCTAGCCTTCTTTTGTTTTCTGCTTCTAAATGAAAAGTTACTCAACATCATTTGTTATTTTTAAAATTACAATTAAAACAGCACTGATAAAACACTACATACCTATTAAAGTCCCAAAGAACCAAAACTATAAACAAAAACCTGACAATGCCATTTCTGGAAAGGATGTGAAGCTACTGGAACTCTCATTCATTGTTGATGGGAATGCACAATGATACAACCACCATGGAAGTCAGTTTGACACTTTTTACAATGTTAAACATAGTCTTGCCGCATTTCAACAATCACATTTCTATGTAATAACCAACTGGTTTGAAAACTTAAGTCCACACAATAGCATACACACAAATGTTTATTGAAACTTTGCTCATAGTCACCCCAAACTAAAAGCAACCAAGATATCATCAGTGAATAAATGTGTAAATAAACTCTGATGGAAGGCTGGATATGAGAAAATAAATGTATTACCAATATCAAAAACAATCTCACTTAAAGGCAGTATGGAAATATTGTGCTGACATAAGTAACTTTGGAAACTAGTGCATTTTGTAAGTCTATAGGCAAAACGGATTGTTCATACAATCTAGTTAATGAAGTTAATCCCACAAGGCTATGAATTGACAATTCTGAGACTATTATACACATATCTGGAATTTAACAGAAAAGTTAAGTTGGTGATAAAAACTAGATTTCTTACTCTTGTAGTGAGAGATTATAGACAAGGAACATGAAGAGACTAAAATGACCTATGAATAATGAATTAGACTGGATACATCAGTATCAACTCAGATTTAGCTTTTTTATAAGAACTTAGTTACAGATAGATATATTTTAAATTTTGTGTATATATACAGGTTGTTACACATACATCTAAATCTTTGCTATGGTCTCTGAAAAGGCCTAGAATCATTGCTACCCAATAGTGCCAACTATACCTAGCACCCAGGTTTTGTCTTCTAATGTCATTCTCGAAAAAAGAAACTAGATCTCTTTGGAGAAATGACTTATTCTGGGACTAGATAAGTATCCAAAAGAGGATCCTGAATCAGTTTGTAGTGTTAAAAAGGGAAGGTGCTCCAAAGAACAACAACAGCAACCCCCGCCCACATACACACAATATGAAGATATTTCAGATAGATAAAGATATTTCAGATAGATAAAAATCTAAGTGAAAGATCTCCCAATGGACAAGGCTGGAAAAAATTGAAGAAGGAAGAAATAAAGTAGTATAGCATTATAACACAAAATATAAATCTATAAATGTCCCTGAGATCTTACTGATATAAATAATTGAATAAACTTAAAAAATGCAAGAGAATAGACAAATGTCCAATGCAAAAGAATTCCACATAATTTATGTCAATATTCTTTCCCAAATGAGGTGTATTACTCCCCATTCCTTAAGACTCTCTTCCAAGGAGCAATTATCGAAATAGGGAAAAAACCGATTAACTTTACTGTGGAGAAACCTAAAAATACTCTTTCATCCCAGATGATCAAAGGTAATTTTAAATTAAATTTAGAAATATCTTTCTAATATAAGATGTTAATAATAGAGAAAACTAGGTGTGTACTATGAGAGAACTATCTTTATTATCTTTGCAATAATTCTGTGAACTGTTTAAAATAAAACTGTTCTAAAATTTGAAAACTTACTAAAATGGTCCCAAATGCACCTACTTAATGTCATAATTTCTTATTGAATTTCTACTATGCAAAAATTTAATGAATATTCAAAACTATATATTTTCTAAAACTATTGAATCATAATAAAACAAGAAAGGTTAAGTTTATTTCAAATTTATAAAACTGACATAAGATTTTGTTCAAGTTGTTGACAGATATTCCACACCTGAATATCTCTTAAAGTATTTTGAAGATCTAAAACCAAAGCATTTTCTAAATTTATTAAAGATTATACTGTTGGTGTTCCCATTTAACTCTCTTGACTATAAGTAGAAATAAAAAGGCAGCTCAAATGAACTTAACCTCAACAGGTGCCTTTCATTACATAAATAACAGGTGACAACTAGGTTTTATGGATTTAAACATAAACAAAAAGTTCCCAACAAGTAAAATTCCAGGGACAGATGGCTTCACAGGTGAATTCTACAAAACATTTAAAGACGAGTTAGTATCTACTCTTCTTAAACTAGTCCAAAAAATAGAAAAGGGAGAACAATGTCCAAATTCATCCTATGAAGCCAGCTTTACACTGACACCAAAATCAGATAAAGACTCCAATAAAAAAGAGAACTCCAAGCCAATATCCCTGATGAACATGGATGGAAAAATTCTCAATGAAATACTATCAAACTGAATCCAATGACATATGGAAAAAAAACTTTCACTGTAAACAAGTGGAATTCATTCCTGAGTGCAAGGGTGATTCAATATTCACTAATCAATCAACATGATATACCATATTAATAAAAGAAAGGATAAGAACCATATTATGCTTTCCTTCCAATCAATGGAGAAAAACATGATAAAGCGCAAAATCCATTCATGATAAAAATCCTCAACAAAGTAGGTTTAGAGGAAACATAATAATGGCCTTTTGAAAAGTCCATAGATAACATCATCCTTAGAGGGAAAAACTTGAGAGCTTTCCCCCGATATCAGGAGCAAAACAGATATATCTATTCTCACCATTTATATTCAACATAGTACTGTGAAGTCTTAGTCAAGCAATCAGAAAACAAAAAGAAGTAAAAAGCATATAAATTGCAAAGGAAGAAGCTGAACATTCACTTTTTGCGGATGACATGATAGTATATATAGAAAACCTGAAAGACTCCACCAAAAAATCTACTAGAAATGATACATGAATTCAGTAAAATTGTAGGATACAAAATCAATGTATACAAATCTATTACATTCCTATACACTGATAATGAAAGGGCAGAAAGACAAAATTTTAAAAACCCCATTTACAATTGCATGCTAAATAATAGATACCAAGAAATAAACCTAACAGGTGAAAGAACTGTACTCTGCGAAGTATAAAACACTGATGAAAGAAATTAAAGATGACACAAAGGAATGGAATGACACTTCATGCTCATGGATTGTAAAAATAAATGTTATAATGTCTACACCACCCAAAAAAATTTACACATTTAATGCAATCCTTATCAAACTACCAACAGTATTTTTTCACAGAGCTAGAAGAAACATCCCTAAAATTTGCATGCAACCACAAAAGACCTCAAATAGCCAAAGGAATCTTGAAGAGGAAAAGCAAAGCTGGAGGCATCACAATTCTTTACTTTAAGTTAAATTATAAAGCTGGAGTAATAAAAATAGTATGGTACTGGCACAAAAATAGTTACATAGACCAATGGAAGAGAATAGAAAACCCAGAAATGAATCCACAACTACATGGTCATTAATCCTCAACAAAGCAGAAAAAAATATACAAGGGGGGGGGGACCAGTCTCTTGAATAAAGGCTACTGGGAAATCTGGATAGTGACATACAAAAGAAAGATACTGGACCATTTCTTACACCATACCCAAAACTAATTCAAAATGGATGAAAGATCTAAATGTGAGACAGGAAACCATTAAAATCCTAGAGGAGAACATAGGCAATAACATCTTTGACATAAGGCCATAGCAATTTCTTTCTAGATTTGTATCCTGATACAAGGGAAGCAAAAACAAAAATAAACTATTGGGACTTCATTAAAATAAAAAGCTTCTGCACAAAAAGGAACAAAACCAAAAAGCAACCTTTGAATGGCAGAAGGTATCTACAAATGACATATCCAATAAAGGGATTGTATCCAAAATGTATAAAGAACTTCTAAAACTGAAAAAAAAAAAAAACCACCAAAAAGAACAATCTGAATTTAAAATGGGCAGAAGACATGAATAGACATTTTTCCAAAGAAGACTTTCAGATGGCCAATAGGCACATAAAAAGATTTTCAACATCACTAATCATCAGAGAAATACAAATCAAAACTACAAGAAAGGGATTCCTGGGTGGCTAAGTCAGTTAAGCATCTAATTTCAGCTAAAGTCATGATCTCACAGTTCATGCATTCAAGCCCCGTGCTGGGGTCTGTGCTAACACCTTGGATCTTAAAGCCTGCTTAGATTCTCTGTTTCCCTCTCTCTCTGTCGCTTCTCTGCTTATTCTCTCTCTCTCTCTCTCTCTCTCTCTCTCTCTTTCAAATAAATATTGAAAAAAAACTACAAGGAGATATCACTTAACACAACCAGAATGGCTAAAATCAACAATAAAAAAAAAAACAGGTGCTGGTGAGGATTCAGAAAAAGGGGATCCCTCTTACACTGTTGGTGGGAATGCAAACTGGTGTAGCCACTCTGGAAAACAGTATGCAGCTTCCTCAGAAAGTTAAGAATAGGTGGAAGAGTCAAAATGGCAGAACAGCATGGAAGGTTTTTTTTTCCATCTCACATCCATGAAAAACAGCCAGATGAACACTGACCCATCCTGCACATCTAGAAAAATGAACTGAGGGTTAACACAACAATCTGCAAAACCTGAACCACAGAACTCAGCAGGTACATGGCACAGAGAGGTGGACTGGGAGAGATAGAAGCTGCAGAGGGCAGGAAGTGGTTTTTGCTTGAGGAGAGACAATGGAGATGGAAGGAGATTACAGGAAAAGCACTCCTCCCTTAAACCAGCTGGAGAGAAGGTGGAAAAGTGGAAACAACAACAAGGGCTGAACTATATAAAAGGAGAAAGAAGAAGAGGGTTTAAATTGTATTAAGACTCTATAAACAGGGGGAGAGCGGAGTCTGAAACTCTGCAGCTCCATACCTGGCAGTGATCTGGAGGGAAGGGTGAATCCCCAGGAGCAGGGAGGTCTTCAGGCCACACTGGGAGAGATGGTTCCACTGCTGGAAGGACATTTCGTAGAGGCTGTGTGGCCACCTGGCCCCAGCAGACCCCAGAGAACAACCATATTCATTCGTTGGTGCTGGAACAACATCCTTAAGGGTGAAGGCTGGTGCCAGATGTGTGTTGTGGTTTTTCCATAATCCTTGAAGTGCTGCTGCTACAGAATCCCATGAACATTTTCTGATGGAGACTGACACCCATCCACAGTCTTTGCACATGTGTAGCAACATGGTCCCAAGAACCTTCCTGGGTGCAGCTCGCACCTGGCCATTGCTCAATGTGACACTCCCCCAGAGGATCTGAGTGGCTTAAAGACATAGCCCCTCAGAAGTAAGGGGTCAGGAAACACAGCTTCATCTGAGATAAAACTCAGGGAAGAGGTGCCTCCTGGTGACCTAATGGTGTGGTCACAGACAGTGTAAAACCAGGGAGTGGATGGAAGCCAGAGACAAAAGACGGGTGTGGGATTCATGGTGGAGAGAGCACAGAGTTCCTATACTAGAGACTGGGTAGCTGGGTGACGCCATTTTCACCCCGCCCACGCAAGGACATACACACCTACAAGCACCACAACAATCCACCCCAGTAAGCTAAGCAGCGCCATCTTCTGGAAAATGGAGCCATTACACTAAGCACCTCCCAACCTCCCTCTTCAGGACGACCAAAAATCTGTCTGCATATTTACATACTATAAAGTATTTTATAGTTTGTCTTCTAGGGAAAACGATGTAATTTCAGTGTGTTCAGCAGTCCATCTATTAAATTTTCTTTTTGCCTTTTTCTATTTTTTCTTTTTCTTGAATACAGAAAGAGAAATTTTCATTTATGCTTATTTTCAATTTTTCCAAAATATTTTTTTCTTTCTAAGTTTTTTACTTTTTTGTAAATTTTTCAAGTTATAATTTATTTCCATCATTTCAATATATTCTATTTCATTGTATTCATTTCCTCAAATTTTCAAAAGTTTTCCCTATTTTTCTTTGTTGTTTTTTTTTTCTTTTTGTCCCTTTTTTTCTCTTATCAATCAAGCTCCTTTCAATAAACAGACCAAAACACACCTAAAATCTAGCATCATTTATTTGATTCTTTGTGTTTTTAACTTTTTAAGTTTAATTTCCTTACCTTATTAATTCCTTTTCTTCCTTCAAAATGACAAAATGAGGGAATTCACCCCAGAGGTAAAAGCAAGAAGAAAGGACAGTCAGGGACTTAATCAATACAGGTATGAAAAAGTTGTATGAACCAGAATTAGAATCATGACAAAAATAATACTAGTTTGGGTCAAAAATAGAGTAGAATCCCTCTCCATGGAGATAAAAGAAGTAAAAGCTAGTCAGTATGAAATAAAAAGTGCTAAAACTGAGCTGCAGTTTTGAATGATGCCACAGCAACAAGGATGGATGAGGGAGAGCAGCAAATTAGAAATATAAAGACAAACTTATGGAGAATAATGAAACAGAAAAAAAGAGGTTAAGACAAAGGAGCTTTAAGAATAGGAGAAATCAGTGACTCATTAAAAAAGGAGTAATATTCGAATCATAGGGGTCCCAGAAGCTGAAGATAGAGAAACAGGGAGAGAAAGGTTATATGAGCCAATCATAGTGGAAAATTTTCCTAACCTGGGAAAAGACACAGACATCAAAACCTTCCACAAGATTCAATAAAAACCAACCATCAACAAGGCATATCATAATCAAATAAAAAAACACTCAGGCAAAGAAAAGGTCATGAAAGCAGCAAGGGAAAAAAAGTCCTTAACCTACAAGGGAAGACAGATCAGGTTTGCAGCAGACCTATTCACAGAAACTTGACAGGCCACAAAAGAGTGGCAGGATATTCAATGTGCTGAATCATAAAAAAAAATTGCAGCTAAGAATTCTTTACCCAGCAAGGTTGTCATTCAAAATAGAAGGAGAAATTAAAAGTGTCCCAGACAAACAAAAATTAAAGGAGTTATGACCACTAAGCCAGCCCTCCAAGAAAATTTAAGGGGGCTGTCTGATGGGAAAAAACATGAAAAAAAGGAACAAAAGCAACAGAGACTACAAATGACCAGAAAACACCACCAGAAACTCCAACTCTACAAAAAAAAAAATGCAATAAACTCATATCTTCCAGTACTCACTCTAAACATCAACAGACTAAAAGCCCCTGGATAGGAAGAACAAATATTGTTAAAATGTCAATACTACCCAGAGCAATCTACATATTCAATGCAATCCCTATCAAAGTAACACCAGCATTCTTCACAGAGCTAGAACAACCAATCCTAAAATCTGCATGGAACCAAAAAAACACCCCGAATAGCCAAAACAATCTTGAAAAAGGAAACCAAAGGAGGCATCACAATCCTGGACTTCAAGCTGTATTACAAAGCTGTAATCATCAATACAGTGTGGTATTGGCACAAAAACAGAACAGATAAATAGACCAATGGAATAGAATAGACAACCCAGAAATGGGCCTACAAATGCATGGCCAACTAATCTTTGACAAAGAAGGAAAGAATATGCAATGGAGTAAAAGTCTCTTCAGCAAGTGGTGCTGGGAGAACTGGACAGCAACCTGCAGAAAAATGAACCTGGACCACTTCCTTATACCATACTCAAAAATAAACTCCGAATGGATAAAAGACTTAAATGTAAGACAAGAAGCCATCAAAATCCTTGAAGGGAAAGCAGGCAAGAACGTCTTTGACCTTGGCCACAGCAACTTCTTACTCAACATGTCTCCAGAGGCAAGGGAAATAAAAGCAAAACTGAACTGTTGGGACCTCATCAAAATAAAAGGCTTCTGCACAGCAAAGGAAACAATCAGCAAAACTAAAAGGCAACTGAAGGAATGGGAGAAGATATTTGCAAACGACATATCAGATAAAGGGTTGTATCCAAAATCTATAAAGAACTTATCAAATTCAACACCCAAAAGACAAATAATCCAGTAAATAAATGGGCTAAAGACATGAAAAGACACTTCTCCAAGGCAGACATCCAGATTGCCAACTGACACATGAAACACAATGTCATTCATCCTCAGGAAATACAAACCAAAATCACAATGAGATACCACCTCACACCTGTCAGAATGGCTAACAATAACAACTCAGGCAACAACAGATGTTGGTAAGGATGCGGAGAAACAGGATCTCTTTTGCACTTCTGGTGGCTCTAAAACAACCCCATAAGGTGGGAATGCAAACTGGTGCAGCCACTCTGGAAAACAGTATGGAGATCCCTCAAAATATTAAAAATAAAAGTACCCTATGACCCAGTAATTACACTACTAGTTATTTATCCAAGGGATGCAGGTATGCTATTTCAAATGGGCACATGCACCCCAATGTTTATAGCAGCACTATCAACAATAGCCAAAGTATGGAAGAGTCCACATGCCCACCGTTGGATGAATGGATAAAGGAGATGTAGTACGCATACACACACACACACACACACACACACACACACACACACACACACACACACAATGGAGTATTACTAGTCAATAAAAAAGAATGAAATCTTTCCATATGCAATTATATGGATGGAACTAGAGGGTATTATGCTAAGCAAAATTAGTAGGTCAGAGAAAGACAAATATCATATGACTTCACTCATATGAGGACTTTAAGGTACAAAACAAATTAACATAAGGGAAAGGAAACAAAAATAATATAAAAACAGGGAGTGGGACAAAAACATAAGAGACTTTTAAATATGCAGAACAAACAGAGGGTACTGGAGGGGTGGTAGGGTGGGGAAGATGGGCTAAATGGGTAAGGGGATTAAGAATGTACTCCTGAAATTACTATTGCACTACATGCTAATTAACTTTGATATAAATTTTAAAAGTAAATAACAATTTTAAAAAAGCCTGCCATATGATTGAAGTTGTTCTACTAGGTATTTACCAAGAATACAAAAATACTAATTCAAAGGGTTTCATGTACCCCTATACTTACAGTATCATCATCTACAATAGCCAAATTATGTAAATAGGGCAAGTTTCCATCCACTGATAAATGGATAAGGAGATTAAATAAATGGGATATATACATATATAATGAAATATTACTCTCCCATGAAAAAGAAGAAACTCTTGCCATTTGCAATTACACTGATGAAGTTAGATAATACTATGCTAAGTGAAATAAGTCAATCAGAAAAATAAATAGTGTATGATTTCACTCATATGTGGAATTTAAGAAACGAAATAAATGAATACCAGGAAAAATAGAGAGAAGTAGCAACCCAGGAAACAGACTCTTAACTACAGAGAAAAAAGTGATGGTTCCCAGAGGGGAGGTGGGTGGGTGAACTGGGTTAGGTGATGGGATTGAGAAGTGCACTGGCTAAGATGAGCTCCAGGTGTTGTATGAAAGTGTTTAATCGCTATATTGTACCTGAAGCATTATTATTTTATATGCCAACAAACTGAAATGTAATAAAAGCTTTTAAAAACAAACATTTATTCAATATGAAAAAAATATTTTCAATGCCTATGGTTTAAACAGCATAAACAAGTGACTACACACTTGCATCAATTAATACTACTTTTCATAAAACAAGATTTACATTAATTAATTAATTAGTGTTTTTGTTATGTTACTTTGGCAAAACTAGTGAATTTCAGAGTTTAATAAAAGCTCCAAAAATCTTATATTTTTCTGATAACCTCATTAGTCAAGAAAGGTTTCTTGGAAGAGAACCCTTTTTAAAGACTTCTTAATAAGTAAATATCCAAAGTAGCTAATGAATAAGTTATCTCCCCTGCTCTTGGAATAAGTATTTAAATTGTAATTACTAATGGGGCATCTGGGTGGCTCAGTTGATTAAGCGTCCGACCTCAGTCCAGGTCATGACCTCATGGTCTTAAGGTCAAATTCTGTGTCAGATTCTGTGCTGCCATCTCAGAATCTGGAGGCTGCTTCAGATTCTGTGTCTCCCTCTCGCTCTACTCCTCCCCCACTCAAACTCTTCCTCTCTCT
This sequence comes from Suricata suricatta, assembly GCF_006229205.1. NCBI lineage: Eukaryota > Metazoa > Chordata > Mammalia > Carnivora > Herpestidae > Suricata > Suricata suricatta. The sequence goes on from NC_043709.1 coordinate 113,132,958, forward strand.
CTCTCTCTTTCTCTCTTTCTCTCTCTCTCTCTCTCTCTCTCTCTCTCTCTGTCTTTTCCTATCTCTCAAAAATAACTAAATATTTAAATTGTAATAACTAATAAAATAGATATTGCTGTTACAGGACAAACATCTAATTTTATGTTCATTTGAAGATGTGATGCCAGGACTAGTCAAGAGATTTAGAAAGGGTGATATTTATGATTTTACAAGTACATGTGTTCCTTTTCCTTTTCTCTTTCTCTTTTCTTTCTTTCTGTCTGTCATATCTCTAAAAATCCCACTTCCCAGCAGATGATGTTCATACTGGGTTGATTGCCAGTATGTTAGTAATTAGACTTTAGTCCTTATGTAGATCTTAGTGGCAGTCACTTCAGGCGACAGAGTTGATGTTACCCTCACCCTTTCACTTACTCTTGAATAATGAATCTGCTTAAGTTTAACGCTGGAGGGATCTATCTTCTCAGATATATATTTCCAAAGAATGGTTCTTGTCTGGAGTATGTGCTCTGACACAATATCTTGAGCACTTTTCTTCCACCACTAACTCTATCTTATTTAGATTCTGATTGTTCCAGTGAGCTACTGATACCATTTTTTAGTTGAGTCATGCCATCATGAAAGCTGCTACTTTCTCTTCGTTATGCCATTATTCTTCCCTTCTCTTTCTCAATGAGGATCTGTTAAACAAACAAGAAAGGGGAGAGTACTTGATCACCAATAATTCATGCATTCATTTTGTAATATTGATATGCTATTAGTAACTTCTGTTTTGCAGGATAAAACTTTGATTTTTAGAAGGGTTAAATAATTCACCCAAGGTGACAAATTTTGCACACTTTTCTCATATCTTGATATAGAGTGATTCTATTACATCTTTTTCTGCCTGACAATGTCACTGATAGTATAATATATATACTTTTTTAAAAACTTTCAACAAATATTTTAAGATTTTTTCAAAAAATTTTTGGTGGTAGCTATTATTATAGGCACTGGGTATATGAAAGTAAAATAAGCGGAGACCCTGCCCTTCTCTAATTTACATTTTATTAACCCAAACACTCAAATCAAAGCAAAATGAAATACAAAAAGAACAACTCCTCACTGGTATCTATTATATTTAGAAAAATTCACGGTAAGGAAATGAGTCAAGGATGACTTGAGCTTCTGGCTTGGACATTTGGGTAGATATGAATACCACATTCAAAAAAGAAGTTTGTTTACAGTTTTTTTCTTTTTTTAATAGTTTATTACCACGTTGGTTTCCATATAACACCCAGTGCTCTTCCCCACAAGTGCCCCTCTCCATGACCATCACCCCCCTTTCCCTTCCCTCCTCCCTCTTCAGTACTCAGTTTGTTCTCAGCATTCAAAAGTCTCTCATGATTTGCCTCACTCTCTCTCCCTAACTCTTACCCCTCCCCTTTTTCTCTTCCCATTGTCCCCTGTTAGTTTTCTCCTGTTAGAACTATGAGTGAAAACATATGGTATCTTTCCTTCTCTGCCTGACTTATTTCGCTTAGCACAATGGAATATTACATGGGAATGAGAAAGAATTTTTACAATTTCTTTATTGGACTCTTTAACTCAAATTAATGTGCTTATGAAATTTGGTGAAATGTTCTTTTGTACTTCAACAATTGAATCTTCACTGGGAAAAATCAAATTAATACATGATCTTGACTTTTCACATCCAGTTTATTTCTACAGATTTATATTTGTTTCAGTTAAGCATTGATTTTTAAAAGTGCTGTTATTTCTGGCAATCATTCTGTTTGTTTTGTAATTGAAAAAATACACATAAAATAAGTTTATTTTCGTCCATCATCCTCTAAGTACTCTGCATGGTTTATCTGATTCATAACCCAAACTGATGTTTGCAGCTGTATATCCACAAATATTTCAATCCTCAAACCAAATATAACTTCCTACAGTTATTGGTTCAATAACCTGCCAGGAAGCAAAAGAAAAGAGAAGTTGAGGAGAGGAAACTAGTGTTATGAAATTATTGATTCCAGATGTTTCAATAACTTCTTTGGGGGATTTTATTGACTTAAGTTATACAAATCCTCCTCTATAAATTCTTACTCTGATTGGCAAAGATTGTATTCTGTTTCTCCCTAAA
>NC_043709.1:113135182-113138600 GCF_006229205.1 Suricata suricatta
CCCATCACCCCCTTCTCCTCTCCCCCTCCCCCACCAGCCCTCAGTTTGTTCCTTGTATTCTAGAGACTCTCATGGTTTGCTTCCCTCCCTCTCCACAACTATTTTCCCCTCTTCTTCTCCCACATGATCTTCTGTTAAGTTTCTCCTGTTACACTTATGAGTGAAAACATATTCTATCTGTCCTTCTCTGCTTGACTTATTTCGCAAGCATGACACCCTTGAGGTCCATCCACATTGCTATGAATGGCTAGATTTCATTCTTCCTCTTTCTATGTAGTATTCCATTATATACATAAACCATTTCTTCTTGATCCATTCATCAGTTGTTGGACATTTATGCTATTTCCATGATTAGGTTATTGTTGAAAGTGCTACTATAAACATTGGTGTACATTTGCCTCCATGCATCAGCACTCCTGTATCCCTTGGATAAAATCCTAACAGTGCTCCATTGGGTCATAGGAAAGTTCTATTTTTAATTATTTGAGGAACCTCTACTCTGTTTTACAGAGGGACTACACCAGTTCACATTCCCACAGTGTAGGAGGGCGCCCGCTTCTCCACATCCTTGCCAGCACCTATAGTCTCCTAATTTGTTCACTTTAGCCACTCTGAGTGGTGTAAAGTGATTTCTCCGTGTGATTTTGATTTGTATTTCCCTAATGATGAGTGATGCTGAGCATTGTTTCATGTGTCTGTTGGACATCTGGATGTCTTCTTTTGATGTCCTTTTGGAGAAGTGTGTGTTCGCATCTTCTGCCCATTTCTTTACTGGATTATGTGTTTTTTGAGTGTGAAGTTTGGTGAGTTCCTTGTAGATTTTGGACACTAGCCCTTTATCCGATATGTCATTTGCAACTATCTTTTCCCATTCCATTGGTTGCCTATTCGTTTTTTTTATTGTTTCCTTTGCTCTGCAGAAGCTTTTTACCTTGATGAGGTCCCAATAGTTCATTTTTGCTCTTGATTCCCTTGCCTTCAGGATGTGTCGAGTAGGAAATTGTCATGGTTGAGGTCAAGAAGATTGTTTCCTGCTTTCTCTTCTAGGGTTTTGATGGTTTCCTGTCTCACAATCAGATCTTTCAACCATTTGAGTTTATTTTTGTGTATGGTGTAAGAAAGTGGTCTAGTTTCATTCTTCTTCATGTTGCTGTCCAGTTCTCCCAGCACCATCTATTAAAGAGGCTGTCTTTTTTCCATTGGATGCTCTTTCCTGCTTTGTCAAAGATTTATTGATCATACATTTGTGGCTCTAATTCTGGGTTCTCTTTTCTATTCCATTGATCTATGTGTCTGTTTTTGTGCCAATACCATACTGTCTTGAGGATTACAGCTTTGTAGTAGAGGCTAAAGTCTGAGATTGTGATGCCTCCCAATTTGGTTTTCTTCTTCAATACTACTTTGACTATTCTGGGTCTTTTGTGATTCCACACAAATTTTAGGATAGTTTGTTCTAGTTTTGAGAAGAATGCTTGTGTAATTTTAATTGGGATTACATTGAATGTGTAAATTGCTTTGGTTAGTATTGACATCTTAACAATGTTGTTCTTCAGATCCATGAGCACAGAATGTTTTTCCATTTCTTGGTGTATTCTTCAATTTCTTTCATGGGTTTTCTATAGTTTTCACCATACAGATCTTTTATATCTTTGGTTAAGTTTGGTTATGTTTTTTCGTGCAATTGTGAACGGAATCAGTTTCTTAATTTGTCTTTCTGTTGCTTCATTTTTGGTGTATAAAATGCAACCAATTTCTTTACATTGATTTTGTACCCAGCAACTTTGCTGAATTCATGGATCAGTTCTAGTAGGCTTCTGGTGGAGTCTGTCAGGTTTTCCATATAGAGTATCATGTTATCTGCAAAAAGTGAAAGCTTGACTTCAGCTTTGCCAATTCTGATGCCTTTTATTTCCTTTTGTTGTGTGATTGCTGATGCTAGGACTTCCGGTACTATGTGAAACAACAGTGGTGAGAGTGGACGTTCCTGTTGTGTTCCTGATCTCAAACGAAGAGCTCTCAGTTTCTCCCCATTGAGGATGATATTATCTGTGGGCTTTTCATAAATGGCTTTTATGCTGTTTAAGTAAGTTCCTTCTATCTCGACTTTCTCAAGAGTTTTTATTTAAAAAAGGATGCTGTGATGGGAGGGGCAAGATGGCGGAGAAGTGGGGAGCTCTGTAATTTCCACTCACCCGCTTCTATCAAGCTAGAAGTACTGAAGCGACAATACTCTGATCTGCAGGAGTCTGAGAGGAAAAGAGACAGAGTCCACTATGAAGACAGCCTCACAGGTGCATGAGTGTCTGCCAACTGGGGAAGATAAAAGCAGCTGGGACCCGGAGGCTCAGAGAGGAGGGAAGCCCCCTCTGCACAGAGCCGCAGAGAGTGTGCAGAGCCGCAGAGAGATGAGGGGAAGAGAAAGAGGCTGAAAACACTCATAGAACTGTCTCTAGAGAAGAGAAAAATGCTATCATCCCATTTATAACCATAGGGTGCAGGGAGAGATCCTTCCTCTAGCTGGTGCATTTTCCTTGGGCTCAGTGCCCTAATCCCAGGTGGTGCCAGGAGCAACTGCTCCCCTACTCCCTCTACTCGTTCCCTGGCTAGGAAGCCGCCCAGCCTGCTGGAGTACATGTTGGGTGGTATCATTAAAATGAGTGAACTAGGGTTTGGAAATGAGGTGTACTTGGAAAATACAACTTGGCCAGCCTATAGCACAGGGAGATCAGACCCAAAAGAGTGGGTTGCAGCACTTGGTTCAAGTAGGGAGTGAGGCACAACTACTCTGCTCTCCACAACCACCAAGGTGGGGTTTCGGGAAATGACCTGTGGGACCACACTATAGGCAAGATCTACCTACACCAAACCACGTCCATCTACGCTGGAGAGCTGCCTCCCCCCCCCCCCCCCGCAGCCTGAGAAAGACTACCATTGATGTACTGCTGTGATTAGATCTATATTTGCTATTCAGATATATTTTCCCTCATCTCATTCTTATCTCTCCCCTCCACTGGACTGGGCACATGGGACATTGGTGTGCCTAAACAGTCATACTGAATCCATTCTCTTCATGCTACCTTCCTCTCTCTCTCTCTCTCTCTCTCTCTCTCTCTCTCTCTCTCTCTCTCTCTCTCTCTCTCTCTGGAATAATCAGACAATATAGCTTCTTCCAGTAATTTTATCTTCGTTTTTTTTTTTCTCTTCACCTCTTATCATATTCTCCTCTTTCTCTCCCTGAATTAAACCTTTTAGTCTCTCTGTCTGGTCAATGTTCAATTTCACTTCCACCACACCTCTGTCACTTCGCTCTTTGTAGATGCTCTTCTAACAGCACTGCCTCCACCCTACGCTTTATTTGTAGCTGGGATTTCTGTTTTCATGCTTTTAGACTATCCTTTCTCTTTTGTTGTTTTTGTTC
>NC_043709.1:113138700-113141572 GCF_006229205.1 Suricata suricatta
TAAGTCAAGCAGAGAAGGACAGATAGAATATGTTTTCACTCATAAGTGTAACAGGAGAAACTTAACAGAAGATCATGTGGGAGAAGAAGAGGGGAAAATAGTTGTGGAGAGGGAGGGAAGCAAACCATGAGAGTCTCTAGAATACAAGGAACAAACTGAGGGCTGGTGGGGGAGGGGGAGAGGAGAAGGGGGTGATGGGCATGGAGGAGGGCACTTGTGGGGATGAGCACTGGGTGTTACATAGAAACCAACTTGACAATAAACTACAAAAGAAAAATAAATAAATAAATAAATAAATAAACATTAAAAAGGAATGCTAAATTAATGGAGTTAAATTGGTCTAGACTATTGAAAATAACACACACACACACAAATATTTTAGATCCCGAGTTGATGTATTTGATTAGGTGATTAAGCAGAAACAAATTCAAGTGTCAAGTAAATAAAATTCTTTTCAAATAGAGACTTTATGAAGAAGCGGGGGCTTAGAAGATATAAATTAAAAGATTCAGTCTTGGATACTTGATGTACTATGGTGTCTTATAATTTAACTTAAGAATTTGGTTAAAAATTTCAAGTAGATACACAATACACAGCCAAATAGTTCCCCTCTGTGAATCTTTTTATCTTTTTTAAATTTCTTATTGAGAAAGGATAGGCCTACAACAGTAAGGAATGAAGAGATCTCCAGCACAATCTAGCAATGCAGCCAAATCTCAATTTGTACAAAGTGGGATGTAGGTTATGTCTAGGTAGCCATTAGGTTCAGATTATTCAGTAAATTAATTTTTTGAGCTACATGTTACTCAACATGGACTATTTTCAGGTATAGGAAACCTTTTACAACCTTTAATATTGGATAACAACATTATTATAAGTTGTATATTTCCCCATGTTACACTACATATTTTTTGTGTACATGGCAATTTAGTTGTTTAAAAGTAAAAATAAAAATGTTTACCTATACAATAACATTCTAACTATACATAAAGAGCTATTATTTTATATTCTGTTCCATGTTTTTACACCATGTAGTAAAACATTATTTAAATAATATATTAAGTAATTAAAATATAAATAATCAAATTGCACCAATCTCTGTCAACAGACAAGTTTTAAAAAACTTTCTTTTCCATTTGCTTGAGATGACTAGGGCCTTGATGAAGCAACAGTGACTCTATAATGATATCATGCCTTAGGCAACCAAATTGTTTTATTTTGTTTTTGTTTTGTTTTGTTTTGTTTTGTTTTTGGAGAACTACACAAAGTGAATGTCGCTAGCATAGACAGTCAATATCAGTTGGGTTAATGGAATGGGAAATGTATCATATAGAATTTAATGCCTTAGTTATAAGCTAAATTAAATGTAAATTTAGTTGAAGAAAAGAAAACAGTTTGCAATTCTATAACAATCAAATAATCTATCAATTATGAAATAAATTAAAATCTAAGATGTATAGGATATATATCTTTCTTCCACTGATGGATGATGAAATAGTTCTTCCTTTTTAATTGGCTAGGTTCTCCAGTTAAACAATCAGTAGCTATTTAGTTAATGCCTACTATATGTACCATGTAATAGTTTAAAATAGTTCAATGTTCTAAAGTGCTAATAAGATTCTAATTATGTAAATATGTTACATATATGTATGTTATGTAAATAGCTAATATGATTTCTAAAGATGTTATTTAGCTCTAATTTTCTAAAATCTCATCTATACTTAATTTTTCTTGAGAAAAAAATACTATTCACTGATTAACTTTCCCTTTATTGTATGTATGCATGATCATAATGGAAACAGAAACCAAAAATACATGAAGACGACACACTGTTTAATTCTATCCATAATTATGGTTGTTTTGGATACTATAAAGAAATCCATGCAGTTTAAAGCATTATTCAAAAAGTTTTTATCGACTGATACATGACATAATTACTGTCAATGAAGCAAGGTAAATCTTCTTTCTGAAATTCATTCTAAAAATGTATTATTAAAAGTTAATTCTGGGGTGCCTAAATGTCTCAGTAGGTTAAGCATCTGACTCTTGATATCAGCTCGGATAGTGATCTCTGGGTTGTGGGATCAAGACCTGCGTTGGGCTCCATGCTGAGCATCGGGCATGCTTGGGATTCTTTTTCTCCTTCTCTTTGCCACTCCTTCACCTATGCACATTCTCTCTCTCTCCCTCTCAAAATAAATAACTGAACTTAAAAATTTTTAAGTAAATAAAAATTAATCCCTTTGCAAATGAGTTAAACCTTGAATCTGGGATTCATAGACTTACTTAGTACTTTTATTCATCTTAGAGAAGGTCACTTTACAAATAGTTTATTCAGTGGTTCCTCATTTACAGAATAAAAACTAAAATCCTTTTTCTGACATCGAAAGACTACCACAACTTGAATGCAACATAATTTCCTGAACTTATTTTTTACCATTTTTAAAGCATTCTGTCTAAAGCAAAACTCAACTAGTGAGTGATTTTTAATTATGTTTTCTTTTAAGAGATTTAATTTTTAGGGAAGTTTTAGGTTCATAGTAAAATTAATCAGAACATACAGAGATTTCCTAAATAACTTCTGTTCCCATATATGCTTAGCCTCCTCCACTATCAAAATACTACAACAATATGGTACATTTGTAATGGTTTATGACCCACATTAATACATAATTATCATTCATTAGGATTCACTCTTGGTGTTCTACACTCTATGGATTTTGACAAATATATGACATGTATCCACTATAACAGTATCATATAAAATAGTTTCATGGCCCTAAAAATTCTATCTCTTCTATGTATACCTCTATGTCCCTTAACCTCTGATAACCACTGACCCTTTTACTGTCTCTGTCATATAATTGGAATC
>NC_043709.1:113141672-113158542 GCF_006229205.1 Suricata suricatta
AAAGGTGGGGGGTGGGACAAAAATAACAAAAGGCAAAGGATAGTCTAAAAACATGAAACCAGAAACCCCAGCTACAAATAAAGAGCAGGGTGGTGGCAGTGTTGATGGAAAATCATATACAAAGAGAGAAGTAGCAGGTGTGTGGAGGAAGTGAAATTGAACATTGACCAGGTAGAGAGATTAAAAGGCTTAATTCAGACACAGAAAGAGGAGAATATGGTAGGAAGTGAGGAGAAAAAAATTGAAGATAGTGTTACTCAAAGAAACTATATAGTCTGATTATTCCAGAGAGAAAGAGAGACAGAGAGACAGAGAGAGAGAGAGAGAGAGAGAGAGAGAAAGGAAGGTAGTGATGGAGGTGTAGAATATGCATGAAGGCAATGAATTAAATGTGACTGTTTAAGCAAACTAATGACCAGAGTGCCCAGTCTAGTGGAGGGGAGAGATAAGAATGAGATAAGGGAAATATATATTTGAATAGCAAGAAGTGATCTAGAGTTAATCATGGCAATGCATCAATTTTGATCTTTCCCTGGGCTCTGGGGAAAAAAAAAAAAAAAGACAGTTCTCCAGTGCTGATGGGTATAGTTTGCTGGAGGCAGGTCTTGCCTCCACTGCGGGTTCCATGGGCCGCTTCCTGAGGACCCACCTAGGTGGTTGTGGGGAGAAAGGTAGCATTACCCCAGTCCCTTCTTGAACCAAGCGTTGCAACTCACTCTTTTGGATCTGATTTCCCTGTGCCATGGGCATAGCCAAGGTGGGCCGAGTTGAATTTCCCAAGCCCCGCCTCTTTTCCCCGATCCTAGTCCATGCAGTTTAATGACATGGCCCAAAATGTACTCTCTCAGGCCAGGTGGCATCCTAGGTGGGGATGGAGTAGGGGGAGTGGGGGAGCAGATTCTCCTGGAGCCGCCTGGGATCAGGTCGTCTAGCCCAAGGAAAGCGTCACAGCTAGAGAAAAAACCGCTCTCCGAATGCCCTGTGACTCCAGATGGGATGATAGGATCCCTCTCTGTCCAGGGCCAAGGTTTTTCCCTTCTCCAGAGACAGTTTACAGCAGACTCAGGCACTCTTTCTCTTTCCCTCGTCTCTCCGTGGCTCTCTGTGGAGGGGACACCCTCCCTTCTGCACCTCTGGGTCCCAGCTTGTTTTCATCTTCCCCAGTTTGCAATCACGCACCTAAGAGGCTGTCTTCTTAGTGGACTGTCTCTTTTCCTCCCGGACTCTTGCAGTTCTGTGTCTTATGGCTTCAGTCCTTTTTGTTTGAGAGATGCGGGCTGGCAAAAAGTACAGCGCTCCCTATTTCTCTGCCATCTTGCCTCCCAGTCCAATTTAGCATTCTAAACATAAATTTTACTGCCTGAAAATGACTTAGCTCAATAATAAAACTGTCTGATGTAGCTGGAAATGTGGCTTTTCTTTCATTATTCATATGTAATGTGGTATTCCAGCAATTCTTGCATATACATTTCAAATTTACTTACACATAATGAGGGAAAGTTTTATGTTCATCTCTGAGTCCATATACTGGGATGATGGAGAGGGGATGTGAAGAGGTTGAAAGGAAAATGCCAATTTCCATTTTTCTGTCTAAGGATGGAAGTATTTATCATATAGCACTAGGAGGTCTATTACTATGTCACACGTGAGACTACTGCCCCTTTCAAAATGTTAGAGCTCCTAGGGAAACGTTAGTTTGTAAGAGAAAGAGAAACTTCTTTAGGGGCATGGACTTTTGATGAGAATTTTGTATGGAAAATGTTTGAAGATGGAAAACATTTTGACACACAGGGAACAAAGAATATAATTGAGACATTTTAGTGATAATTGATCAAAACAAAATAAAATAAATACTGGTATCATTGGCCAGCAGTGCCTTGTGGTTAAACTATTTTTGATTAGAAAAAAAAACCTAATGTGAATGAATGTGGGGAACCAATTGGTATTTTTCACTAATCTATAAACATCACCAGATGGAGTCAATTATATATCGTATGGTAAGATATATTCTTGAAGTCTTAGTGTATTATAAGCAAGTTAAACCTGAGGACATGGAAGAAAGGTTGTCAGCCTTGGCACCTGGGTGGCTCAGAGGTTGAAAGTCTGACTCTCGATTTCTGCTCAGGTCCTGATCTTAGGCTCATGGGATTGAGCTCTGTGTTAGGCTCCAGGCTGAGCATGGAGTCAGTTTAAGATTCTCTCTTTTCTCGGTGGGACACTGAGTCTCTAGCTCTGTTTTCCCAAGTACTCTTGGCTCTGTCTCTTGTGTATTGGCCCTGTAGTCAAGGCAGCAGCAACATGGTGCTTTCTTTTCAGGAAAGAGGACCTCTTTCCAGAATTTTTCCTTAAAGCAGACTACCCATGTCTCCTTGATTAAAACTGAGTACATTCTTACACCTAAAGCAGTCACAGGAAATAGGAATGGTTCCACCCCAAGGTCTTAGACTCACCAGAACTTGCCCTGGAGTGGGTGTGGGCTCATTTCCCTGAGAATCATTTGGTGAATGAGTTGATACCAGATGAAAATTCTGACTGCCATTAAGGCAGAGTGGAAGAGATAAGTGTATAGATGGTGCAATAAGATTGCAGCCTTTTTTCTTAAAAACAAGCAAACTGGGGCACCTGGGTGGCTCAGTCAGTTGAGCGTCCGACTTCAGCTCAGGTCATGATCTCACAGATCGTGGGTTTGAGCCCGTGTTGGGCTCTATGCCAGCAGTTCAGAGCCTGGAGCCTGCTTCCAATTCTGTGTCTCCCTTTCTCTCTGCCCCTCCCTTGCTCATGATCTGTTTTTCTCTGTCTCTCAGAAATAAATAAATGTTTAAAAAAATTAAAAACAAGCAAACAAATAAAAAAGTACTGTTTTAGTCCTAAGTAATCGTCCCTTGATGGTGCTTCTTTGACCTAAACCTGCAGTGTTACTCTCTTACCTGTAGGATGCTCATCTCTGGTCTCTTGTATCAGGCTCTCTCTGATCTAGCCTCTACCTCCCTCTCTAGCTTTGTCTCCCCTCCTCACTCTCTTAAGCTTTACAGTTTGGTGTAAATGGCCTATTTAATATCCCTGGAGTGGATCTCATGTTTTTGTATCTTATGCTTTTTCTCCTGGGATGCCACCTTATTTCTCTCTCCCTCTGCAAGCCTGCTCTACCTTCACCATCCTAGCATTCTTTCTGTAAATACTAGTCACATTTAGCTATGCTATTCAGTTACCCCCAAATGTTTGTTTCCTTCCAGATTTTAACTGTCGTCTTATATATATTGTAAAACTCCGAGGTTGGTTTGAGGTCTTTGTATGTTTTCCCTGTGCACATATGTAAACTATAAACCTGAAGTGTTCATAGTCTCTTTTTTCTACTAGTCTTTTTACCCCTCCAAAATAAGATTCTCTCTTTTCTCTCCTTCTGACTCTCTCCCTCACTCACATATGCTCTCTATCTAAAGATAAATAATAAATTTTAAAAAAAGGTTATCAGACTAAAGAAATATGCTCAATTTATATGTTCTGTTAAATCATGCAGCAAATCAAAAGAGAAAAAGTATTAAAAAGACTTACAAAATAATGCAACCAACTTAAGGGGAAGAGCACTGGGTGTTGTATGGAAAACAGTTTGACAATAAAATATTATGGAGGAAAAAAAAAATAATGCAACCAGAAAATGGAAGACCACAGATCTAGTGTTATACAGTGTTTATATATCCTTTCCTCTGTCATATCAGGCTTCCCTGCTAGTGGGGTTCCAGGAACCTGAGTCTAAGCTTACTGAACAAGAGGTTCAGTAAAAGCCCCAAAGGCAACACTCACTTTATACAGCAGATGAGCCCATGTCCAGTGACTCCTGGCCAGTAGCTGGAACTCACTGACAACTTGCCAAGCATCCCTGGATTTTATCTCCATATATATCTCAGGTAGTAAATAATATGGGACAAAAATGAGGACCAAAGTTTGATGAATATTTAGTGCCCCATGACTATTTGGTACTTACTTGATACTTTTCTCCCTTCCTATCTATGTTTGACATGTTTAAGCTGAACTTACTTTATCTATGTCTAACAATGCTCACAAACTACTTATTATCTATTCTAAATTTTATCTATCATCCCAATTTGTTTCTCTTATCTTTTATAAAAGAATTTACTAATCTTAAATAATACAATAGTAATGTCATTTTAGGTTGGAATATCAAAATGTCCATGTTCATGTGAATTAATCATGAAGTAAAAATGTGGATGTTTCCTGTTATAACTCAAAGTTTACTATAAGTACTTCTGAAATTTTTGTAGAATTCTTGGGCTTCTCAGGTAGATTCTTTCCCATAACCTTTCCCCATCATATGATTCAGGTAGTCAAAGGCTATAAGCATAAAGAGCAGATCACACAATATATTTCTCCTCTTTCTGCTCTTCTCCATGTCTTCCCCTTCTACTTCCTCCTCTCCCTCTCCTTCCTCTTTCTTCTCTTTGTCTACATCATTTCATCCTCCCTCCTCCTGCTAATTTTAATATGGAAAAGTGTGGCTAAATACTTGCAAACCATTTACCTATTAATTCTTTATCCAACTAAAACATATCTTACTTCATATAATAGGAAATAGAAACCCACTAAGTACTAACAGATTAACGTTATTTTCCCTAATTGAGAAGCAGAACACTGTTTAAATTATGATTTCTTCCTTCTGGCTTCAGGTAGGTGTTGTTAAGGGTCTGCTTTTTGGATAGTTTTTCTTTCTTGTCTTTCTTTTTCTTTCAATTTTTAAAATTCTACTGTAATTAACACACAATGTTATATTAGTTTCAGGTGGTAAAATATAGAGTGATTCAACAATTCTGTATGTTATTTAGTATCATTGCTCTTTTTTAATTTTTTTAATGCTTTATACATTTTTGAGAGAGAGAGAGAGAGAGAAAGCGAAAGAGAGAGAGCAGGGGAGGGTCAGAGAGAGAGAGACACACACACAGAATCCGAAGGCAGGCTCCAGGCTCATGAGCTAGCTGTCAGCAAGAGCCTGATGCGGGGCTCAAACCCACAAACCTTGAGATCATGTCCTGACCTGAGCAGAAGCTGGACATTCACTGACTGAAGCACCCAGGTGCCCCAGTACTCATCACTCTTAATCCCCTATTTCATCCATCCCACTATCTTTTCGCTTCTGGTAATCACTCACTTGTTCTGTATATTTAAGACTCTGTTTTGTGGCTTATCTCTTTTTTCTTTGTTCATTTGATTTTTTCTTAATTTCATATATGAGGAAAATCAAATGATATTTGTCTTTCTCTGACTTATTTCACTTAGCATTATACTGTCTAGATGCTTCCGTGCTGTTGCAAATGGAAAAAACATTTCATTCTTTTTTTATGACAGAGTATATGCTACTTCTGTATCCATTAACTGTGGATAGACACGTGTTGTTTCTGAAATTTGAATCCTGTACAATATAATAAGCATTGGGGTGTACATATCTTCTCAAATAAGTGTTTTAATATTCTTTGACTAAATACCAAATAGTGGAATTTTTGGATCATATGGTATTTCTATTTTTAAGTTTTTGGGAAAACTGCATAATGTTTTCAACAGTGGCTGCACCAACTTGCATTCCAACCAACAATGTACAATGGTTCCTTTATCCCCACATCCTCCCCCAAAACTTGTTATTTCTTATATTTTTAGTCATTCTGACGGGTTTGAGGTGGTATCTCATTGTGGTTTTGATTTACATTCCCCAGATGATGAGTAATGTTGAGTATCTTCTCATGCATCTGTAGGCCTTCTGTATGTCTTCTTTAAAGAAATGTTCACATCTTATGCCCATATCTTAACTGGAATATTTTTTGTCCAGTTGCATAAGTTCCTTACATATTTTGCGTATTAACCCCTTACCAGATATATAATTCACAAACATATCCTCCTATTCATTAGATTGTCTTTTTGTTTTATTGGTTGTTTCTTTCATTGTGTAGAAAGAAGCTTTTTATTTTGATGAAGTCTCAATTGCTTATTTTTGCTTTGTTTCCCTTGCCTTAGAAGACATATCTAGAAATAAATGTTTCTAGGGCCAATGTTGGAGAAATTACTACCTGTGCTGTCTTCTAGGATTTTCATGGTCAGGACTCACACTCAAGTCTTTATCCATTTTGAGCTTCTCTCTGTGTATGGCATGAGAAAATGGTCCAGTCTGCATACAGCTGTCCCGTTGTTCCGACACCATTTGTTAAACAGCCTTTTGTCATAGCTGTTTAGCTGACCATATAAATTGGGGTTATTTCTAGGTGCCTTATGTTGTTGCATTGATCTATTTTTGTGCTGGTACCATATTATTTTGATTAGTATAGTTTTGTTATATATCTTGAAAGCTGGGATTTGTGATACTTCTTGTTCTTTTTCAAAATTGCCTTGGCTATTTGGGGTCTTTTGTGGATCCATGCAAATTTTAGGATTATTCGTCCTAGTTTTGTGAAAAAAAAAAATCTGTTGGTATTTTGATAGGGATTGCATTAAATCTTTGGATTGATTGGATAAGAGGGACATTTTAACAATATATTTTTCTCATAATTCATGAGCATGAAATGTCTTATAATTTCTTTGTGTTGTCCTCAATTTCTTTCATGAATGTTTTATAGTTTTCAGAGTATAAGTTTTTTACCTCGTTGGTTAAGGTTATGCAATTGTAAATGTGCTGTTTTCTTAATTTCTCTTTCTTCTACTTCATTATTAGTGTAGAGAAATGCAATGGGTTTCTGTATTTTGATTTTGTATCCTGTGACCTTACAGAATTTATTTACCAGTCTAGTATTTTTTGGTAAACTATTTAAGTTTTTTTCTATATAGTTTCATCTCATCCACAAATTGTGAAATTATTCCTCCTTCCTTACTAATTTGAATGCCTTTTATTTCTTTTTGTTGTCTGATTGGTGTGACTCTGACTTGTAGTACTATGTTGAATAAAAGAGGTGAGAGTGGACACCCTTGTCTTGTTGCTGACCTTAGGGGGAAGTTGCACACTTTTTCACCATTGAGTGTGATGCTAACTGTGTGTTTTTCATATGTGATCTTTATTACACTCAGGTATGCTTCCTCTAAATCTATTTTGTTGAGTTTGTTGTTGTTGCTGGCATTTTTAATAATCAATTGATGTTGTACTTTGTCAAATGACTTTTCTGCATCTATTGAAATGATTATATGTTTTTTATACTTTCTCTTGTTGATGTGATGTATCTTGTTGATTGGTTTGTGAATGCTGAACAATCTGTGCATCTCAGGAATAAATCCTACCTGATTGTGGTTAACTATTTTTTTATGTTTTGTTGGATTTGGTTTGCTAATATTTTGTTGAGATTTTTTTGCATCTATGTTCACTGAAGATATTGGCTTGTAGTTCTCTTTATTTGTAGTGTCTTTATCTGATTTTGGTATTAGAATAAAGTTGGTTTCATATAATGAATTTGGAACCCTTTCCTTCCTCTTTTATTTTTTGGACTGGTTTAAGAAGAATAGTTCCTAAATTTTTAGTAATGTTCACCTGTGAATAAATCTGATCCTGGATATTTTTGGTTGGGAATTCTTTTTTTATTACTGACTCGATTGTTTTTCTGGTAATTGAGCTGTTCAATTTTTCTATTTATTGCTAATTCAGTTTTGGTAGTTTATACGTTTCTAGGAATGTAGTCATTCCTTCTAGGCTTTCTAATTTGTTAGCACGAAATTTTCATAATATTGTCTCCTATTATATGGTGTTAGTTGTTACTTCTCTTTCATTTCTGATTTTATTTATTTACATCTCCCCACTCCTGTCTTTTGTTTTTTGTTTTTTATATATCTGGCTAAAGATTTATTAATTTTGTTGATCTTTTTAAAGAATCAACTCCTAGTTTCATTGATATGTTCTCTTTTGATTATTTCTATTTCACTTATTTCTGTGTGGTTATTATTATTTCATTCCTTCAACTTATTTTGGGTTATGTTTGTTCCTGTTTTTTTACAGCTCCTTTAGGTATAATGTTAGGTTGTTTATTTGAGATTTTTCTTTCTTCTTGAGGTACACCTGTATTGCTAAAAACTTTCTTCCCATGAGGGCTTTTATGTAGTCCAAGAGTTTTGGACATTGTGTTTTCACTTTAATTTCTCTCCGTGTAATTTTTATTTCCCTTTTGATTTATTGGTTGGCCCATTCATGTTTGATAGCATTTTATTTAATCTCCATATATTTGTATTCTTTCTAAATTTTTTTCTAGTTGATTTCTAGTTTATAGCATTGGTTGAGAAAAGATGCATGATAAGACTTCATCTTTCTGGATTTGTAAAGACTTGTTTTGTGGTTTCATATGTGATCTGTTCTAGAGAATATTCCATGTGCACCTGAAAAGAATATGTATTCTGCCATTTTATGATGAGATGTTCTGAATATACCTATTAGATCCATCTAGACCAATGTGTCATGCCAGCCACTGTGATTTTCTGTTTGTATGATATAGCAATTTGTGTAAATTGGGTGTTTAATTCCTCTGCTACTATTGTGTTACTGTCAATTATTGCTTTTATGCTTGCTATTAGCTGCTTTATGTACTTGAGTGCTTTATGATGGATCCATAAATATTTACAGTTGCTATATTTTCTTGTGGGTTCTTCCCTTTATGATTATTGTGTATCCTTCATTGTCTCTTGTTACCATCTTTGTTTTACAATCTATTTTGTCTCATGTAAGTATTGCTGCCCCAGCTTTTTTTTTTTCACTTCTATTTGCCTGATAAATGCTTTTCCATGCCTTAACTTTCAATCTGCAAGGATATATAGGTCTGAAGTGAGTCTCTTTTAAGCAGTATATAGACACATCTTGCTTTCTTATCTATTCTATCACCCTAGGTATTTTGATTGGAGCATTTAATCCATTTATATTCAAAGTAATTATTGATAGGTATGTACTTATTACTATTTTGTTACTTCACTTATGGATGTTTTTGAAGTTCTCTGTTCTCTTCTACTTTCTTTTCCAATGGCTTCCTGGGTTTCTTTAGTGATATACCTGGGTTCCTATTTTGTTTATTTGTTTGTTTGTTAGCAGATCTATTGCTAGTTTTTGAATTGCAGTTATTGTTAGGTTTATATATAACATTTTATGCATAGAGCAATCTATATTAAGTAGATTGTGGCTAAAAGCACTAAATTTGTACTCCTCTTTCTCCCATGTTATAAGTATATGGTGTAAAATATAACTGTTTTATTTTGTCAATCTCTTTACTGATGCATATAGATATACTTAATTTTACTGCTTTTGAGTTTCTTACTTTTCTTACTCCTGCTGATGGTCTTTCCTTTCCACTCACAGAGTCCTCTTTAATATATCTTGTGAGGGTGTTTTAATGTTAATGAATTCCTTTAACTTTCTTTGGCAAATTCTTTATCTCTCCTATTACAAATGATAAGCTTGTTTGATAGAGCAATCTTGACTGCAAGATTTTTTTTTTCCTTCAGCAGTTTGAATATATCATGCTACACCCTTCTGGTTTGCAAAGTTTCTGCTGAAAAATCAACTGATATTCTTATGGCATTTTCCTTGTATATAACTGTTTTATTTTCTCTTGCTGTTTTTAAATTTTTCTTTTTATTATTACACTTTGCCACTTCATTTATTATGTGTCTTTGTGTGGAACTTCTTGGGTTCACATTATTGGAAGCTATCAGTGCCACTTGGATCTGGATTTTTTTCCTTCCCCAGATTCAGGAAATTTGGGGCTATTATTTTTTCAAATAACTTTTCTGTCCCCTTTTCTCTCTCTCCTCCTTCTGGCATTAATTTAAGGCAAATGTTATTAAACTTGATGGTGTTGTTCAGTTCCCTTAATCTATTCTCATATTTTATTCTTCTTGTTTCTTTTACCTGTTCAGTATTATTGTTTTCCATTATTCTCTGCTCCAGGTCACTGACCTGCTATTTTGCTTCCTCTAGTCTACAATACACTCCTTCTAGTGTATTTTTAATTTCAGTTATTGAGTTCTTTATCTCTGATTGATTCTTTTTTACGTTTTTTTTCCTCTTTGTTGAGGGTCTCACTGAGATCCCCCACTCCTTTCTCAAGTCCACTGAGTGTCTTTATGATCATTTACTTTAAATTGTCTACCAGGCATATTACTTATCTCTGTTTCACTTAGGTCTCTTGCTGTGGTTTTGTCCTGTTCTTTCATTTGGAATATATTCCTCTGTCTCCTCATTTCATCTAACTCTCCATGTCTGCTTCTGTGTTTTAAGAAAGTCAGCTATCTCTCCTGCTCTTGGAGAGAATGGCCTTATGAAGAAGAGGTTCTGCAGTGCAGTATGCCCTGTTGTCCATAACCTGGTGTTTCAATGGTTCTGTTATGTGTGTTTTGGGCACCCTACTGTTGTGGCTGAGCCACATCTGTATTCAGTCCAGCCATCTCTAATGGATTGCTTTGGTTGGTGTGGGCAGGGTTTGGTTCCTGTGCCATTAATGAGACAATCTGGGACTCCTTGGGCTTGAGTTGGATCAGACCAGGCATTTTCCAGAACTGTGGCTGCATCAAACTGCAGGATGCCCTCCCTGTTTTGTGCCCTGAGAAGCTTTTGTAGGTGGGTGGGTCTTGCAGTCAGACTAGATGTCTGCCCCCAGACTACTGCTGGGACCACAGTTGAACCAGTTCTTGTGATTATATTTTCCTTAGTTCAGGCTATGAGTCACTTTGGAGTGGTGCTGCCTGCAACTTCCATGAGTGTGGTGCCACTTCAGATGAATTCATACTGAGGGCCTGTTGGATGAGGCTGTTCACAGGAAAAGACTATTGTAGAGTGCATGTTGTTAGCAAGGCTTGCACTGTTCTGCTCTGAGAGGGGACCTGTAGCCACTTCAAAGAATTGCTCCATTTGGGTTGTAGTAGGTGGGTCCACAGGAAACTGCAGTGTTGATATACGCTGTTGTGTTCACAAGCTCTGTGGAGAGTGTTCCTGGTGGGCTGGTTACAGCAAGTGTCCCCGTATCTAGGCTTTGGGTTGAGACTAGGGAAATGGCATTCACTAGCTCTTTTGTTTTTGGAGCATTCTCTTAAAGATCCCTGCCCCTCCAGCACATGTTCTGAATTTAGTAAATAAATCTCTCTGTATAACTCAGGCATTTTTCAAATTGCTATTTCTTAGCTATATTTTAGCATGGCTGTTATGCTGTCTCTTTAAGGGAAGGGTTTAGGATTCCTATCACCCTCAAAATCTCCAAGGGCCAAGTCTGATGGTTTTTAAAGTTCATGTGTTAAGCTTCACTGATTATAAGAACTTAGTATGTTAACTCCCTGTGGTTTTCACAGCCAATTGTTATAGAGACTCATCTTCCCAGTTTGGTCTCCCATGCTTAAAGTGTAATGTGCAGCCTTTTCCATGTCTGTGGTGTCCATCCTTCCCATGGACAGACTCCCGAGGAGACCACGTCTCCACCTTTTTTACTCTTTTTCATGTGGCCTCTTCTCTACCTTTAGCTATGGAGATCCGTTCTGCCAATCTTCAGGTCATTTTCTGGGTTATTTAAATAATGTGGGTGATATCTAAGAGTATCTGTGGGATGAGATGAGCTAGGATTCTCCTACTCCACTTTCTTCCTTGGAAATTGCTAATACAGTTTTTGATAGGACCAAACTGATACAATTCTGTCTGAGGACAAAATTTATATAAGATAGTAAGAGGCACCAAAGTTGGTATTAACTTACTAAAGAACAGGTTGTAAATAAATAATAAAAATGAATATATTCTCTGCACAATAGATTCCTAGATATATATTAACACAGTTGTGCATGTTGTTTGATAGGATAAGGCAGAGCAAAACATATTAGAAAAAGTATATGCTTCTCTATCTTTGAGGGTTGATTTTCTTAATTTTACATGTAGGCAAGGAGTATAAAAAACCATAAATACTATACAGAATTTGTCCTTTATATTTAAACTATGAGCCTCCTTTCTTATTTATTTTGGTACATGTTTTATATTTAACCATAACTAAAGAATGAAAATGATTTAATTACTTGGAGCCTTTTGTATTCCCTCCATAATTTTAAATATTAATGTGAATTGTAATATATAAATATAAGCATATAAATTAAACACTGATTTAAATTTTATAAAATATGTTATATAGATATTTATAAGTAGCAGGAGCACCAAAAACATGGGAATCTATGAAGAGCCTACATATATACAAGATAGATGATTAAACTGCAGTCACTTCAGCTGAGGTTGAGGGTGTACTTTTTTAATACTGGAAAGAGACACAAGATTACCCTCTCTTTATAGGCACTCCTCTTTAGACAACAATATTCAATAGAACTAAATCTGAACTTCCATCTTCACCTACTATTCACTCAAGGCAGACCCCAGTGTATCCCTGCCACTAAATGAATTTATTTCTCTTTTTTAATTTTTAAAATTTATTTTGGAAAGAGAGAGCGAGAGAGAGAGAGAGAGAGAGAGAGAGAGAGCGTGAGCAGGGGAGGGTCAGAGAGAGGGAGACAGAATCTGAAAACAGGCTCCAGTCTCTGAGCTAGCTGTCAGCACAGATCCTGACGTGGGGCTCGAACCCACGAACTCTGAGATCATGACCTGAACTGAAGCTAGATGTTCAACTGACTGAGCCATCCAGGTGCCCCAAAAGTGAATTTATCTCTTAACACAGAGTGAGTCGTAGATTTTATTTCTTAACTAAGCACTGCACGTTTGAAATAATTTTTCAAATTCATTTAGCTTATTTCCATTTTGGTTTTACTGGACAAGATGATCATTGTTTTTTTAAAAAATTAGTCATCCTTATCCCCAAAGAAACATTACACCTCTAAAACTCTCTTTAGTTGAGATATTAAACATTGACATTACAACTACTGTGATAATGGTAAACAACAGCAGTCTCCTGCTCAGTTACTTATTATTAGTTAACAAAAACATAGACTTCGTGTATGCTAATTAGCAGCCACACAAAAAATTTTAATTCCTGCTTCAGGAGTAGAATGCTTAATTAAGTTACAAAAGCTGGTTTGTAATTAATTATATTCAGTCTGGTCTGTGGTATTCATTTGTTTGCCAAAGGGTAAATAAAACTTGTTGACTAGATTATGACCAACATGAAGCACAAAACAAATAAATATCTTCCTAAGTGAGAGGGGTGTCCAGGGTTCTTTCTAATTATATTATATCATAATTTAATTTCATATAACCAATTTGAAATAAGTCAAAGTTCAGTTCTTTTGGGCATACCTATAAAATCTAACACATCTTTTGTAGTAAATATATACTGGAAATTGAGAAAAAGAAGGGAAGAAAGAGGAAGGAAAGAGGGGGGAGAGAAGAGAGAAAATCAAGAAAAAATGAATCAAGTGAATGAATGACAATTGATCATTTGATTCCCCTGCAATGTCTTCTAAATTAATTAGTAAATTAACAGAAAGAATGTTGGAGTCCAGATCTAGTCCTGTGTTCTAGGTGTAAAATGTCTGAAAGTAATTATATAATATTGTGCAAGTTGCTTTACCTTTCCTGAATTGAACTTATTGAGTTTCCAGGTCTTTCAGTATAGCTTGAAACTCAATGTAGAATATTATCTTTCCTTTTAAATCTAACCCACATCCTATACTTTCTCTATTAATGAATTATTATCTGTAGTAGTTTACAAAAAATAGCTGTAATTTTTCTCCTCTCTTAATCAGTAACCCTGGGTGATATGACATTGTATACTGTTTTATCATAATTTTCAGTTATAAAATAAACAAGTCATTGGGATGAAATTACAGCATATGGAATATGGTCAATGATATTGTAAAATCTTTGTATGGTGACAGATAGTCACCATACTTACTATCATAAGCATTGCATAATGTATAGAATTACCAAATCACTATGTTGTACACCTGAAACTAATATAGCATTGTATACCAACTATACTTCAGTAAAAAGAAAGGTAGAGTTTATTCCTACTTTTTGACTTTTTGTTTGTTTGGCCTTGTGACTTGCTTTGACTAATAAAATGTCAAAGAAGTGATTGTGTGCTACATCTGAGCCCGTCTTACAGTTTTAACAATTATCATTTTGCTAATAAGAATGCTAAATAGAGATAATTCAGTGGTGAATTTCAAGCCCCTTAGAGATAATGGAACCTCAAAGGGGAGAAGTCTGGAATTCTGAGTATCTGTCCTTTTTGCAACCAACTCACATTCAGTGACATGAACAAGAAATAAATTTTTTGTTAGAAGACACTTAGTTTTTAAAATTCTTACAGCACAAAGATAATTCCCTACTAATAGGGCATTGTGTAACTTTTAATATTAAGTCTTTGGTAGAATCAGCATAGGAGATAGTTGTATTTTAAATAATCTCTTGGATCAAAGATAAATACACTAGCTTTTCCAAAGTACTCATACCACAGTGCAATTTATTTATTATATCTTTAATATTATTTGCATGGTGAAATCCATTGTACACACAGGCATACATAAATATATATATATATATATATATTTATGTATGCCTTAATAAATAACCTAGAGGAGAATATCCTTGTAATTCTCACTTTGGTCAATAAATGGAACACTGATACCCCAGGAGCCCCTAGCAGCTTCCTTATCCAACCATCGAGATGTGAACTACAACAATTCTATACATTATTCTATGCTCACCACAATATGTATAGTCATAATCTATCACAGTGCAAATTATTACAATATTACTTACTATATTCGCTATGCTATACTTTTCTTTTCCATGACTTAAGTATAATTTCCTTTATTTATTTTACCCATTCTCTCACCCACCTTTCCTTTGGAAATCACCAGTATGTTCTCCGTTTTTCAGAGTATGTTTGTTTGTTTTGTGTTTTAGTTTCTACATATAAGCAAAATAATATGATTTTGTCTTTCTCATTCTGGTCACTTAACATAATCCTTCTGAGACCATTCAAGATGTCAAGAAAGATCTCATTCATCTTTAAGGATGAGTAATATTCCATGGTATGTGTATGTATGTATGTATGTATGTATGTATGTATGTATCATCTATCTATCTATCTATCTATCTATCTATCTATCTATCTATCTATCTGTCTTCTTTATCTATTCATCTATAAATGGGCACTTAGTTTGGTTTCATATCTTGGCTATTGTAAATTATGCTGCACTGAAGATAGAAACGCATGTATTTTTTTTTAATTAGTGTCTTCATTTTCCTTGGTTAATACCCAGTAATGGAATTACTAGATTGTATTGCATTTCTATTTTTAATTTTCTAAGGAAACTCTATACTGTTTTTCATAGTGCATTTGCACAGGATATTCAATTTGCATTGCCACCAACAGGGAGTGAGGGTTCTCTTTTCTCACATTCTCACCAAAAATTGTGATTTCTCATCTTTTTAATCATAAGCATTCTGACTGGTGTGAAGTGGTGTCTCATTTTGGTTTTGATTACCATTGCTCTGATAATTAGTGATGTTGAACATTTTTTATGTCTGTTGGCCATCTGTATGTCTTTTTTTTTAATGTGTTTTAGATATTCTGCCTGTTTTTAATTGGATTATTTGTGTTTTAATATTGAATTATATAAATTTATTATACTAACTTTTTATGGGATTTATCATTTGCAAATATTTTCTCCTATTCATTAGGTTGTCTGTTTTTTTGATAATTTTCTTTGCTGTGCAAAAGCTTTTTATTTTGATGTATACTCACAATAGGATATTTTTGCTTTTGTGTGCTTTTGTGAAAACATACCTATAAATATGTTGCTAATACTGAATCCAAGAGATTACTGTCTATGTTTTATTTAAGGAGTTTTGTGTTTTCACACTTAATGTTTAGGTCTTAAATCCATTTCTTAATTTTTTTAATGTTTGTTTATTGAGAGAAAGACAGAACATGAGTCACGGAGAGGCAGAGAGAAAGAAGGAGACACAAAATTTCAAACAGACCCCAGGCTCTGAGTTATCAGCACAGATCCTGACACAGTACTCAAGTACTCAAGTTCAAACTCACAAACTGTGAGATCATGACCTGAGCCAAAGAGAGATGATTAACTGATCCACAAGGTGCCACCTAGGCACCACAATCTTCAATCCATTTTTATTTTTTAAATTTTATTTATTTATTTTTAATAGTTTACTGTCAACTTGGTTTCCATATAACACCCAGTGCTCTTCCCCACAAGTGCCCTTCTCCATTACCACCACTCTCCTTCCCCCTCCCTCTCCCCCTTCGACCCTCAGTTTGTTTTCAGTATTCAATAGTCTCTCATGTTTTGTGTCCCTCTCTCTCCCCAACTCTTTCCCCCTTCCCCTTCCCATGGTCCTGTTAGGTTTCTCCTGTTAGACCTATGAGTACAAACATTGGTATCTGTCCTTCTCTGCCTGACTTATTTCGCTTAGTCTGACACCCTCAAGGTCCATCCACTTTGCTACAAATGGCCATATTTCATTCTTTCTTATTGCCATGTAATACTCCATTTTATATATATATATACACACTCCATTTTATATATGTATATATAATGTGTGTGTGTGTGTGTGTGTGTGTGTGTGTGTGTGTGTGTGTTTCTTCTTGATCCATTCATCAGGTGATGGCCATTTAGTCTCTTTCCATGATTTGGTTATTATTTGTAGGGGACTGGAAGTCCCCTGGGCCGATTGTGAGGTATTTCGCCAAGAGGCTAATCGCAAAACACACCTGGCGCCAGACTCCCCACTGTGGCTGTTTATCTCTCCTGACTTAGGTGGGGGTTTACACAATGAAGCTTTCAGTACTTTTCCACTCTACCTTCCCTGAGTCACGCGCTCAATGCCGGTAGCCCACCTCCTCATTATTGCTCTAGCCAATCATAATCAGTTGTATGCTTTCAAGCCACTCCTCTTTCT